>NC_086349.1:8367443-8494943 GCF_036324505.1 Eleginops maclovinus | reverse complement strand
GTTAAAGACGAATGAACAATCAATTAATTACATCATTGGCATTCCATAACACTATTTGAAGACTGCTATAGCTGTGGTTTCAATGATAGCTGCAACAGAGGTTCAAAACATAACCTCTTTATGAACAAAAGGCTAGTATAAAACAACGCTGCTGTTACTATGGAGGGGAGGAGGCTCTGTGTTCTCCCTGGCAGGGACACAGTGAGTTGCTGGGCTGGATTTAGACCTTCAGCAGGGGCTCTGAGCTCTATACTGATAAGACTGGAAGCACATATCAATCTGTGGTACCATAACCTTTCAAACAAGGCATCAAAACAAAAGACGGCAACCTTTGAAATGCCTTGAATTTCAATTTTAACATGACTGATGGCAGATAGTTGATGTTGGACATTGCGCTTGCGCTGGCAGTCGGTAAATGAGTGTTGAATGACATATATCAGGCCATCTGTAAATTATAGGCATCCCAAAGACGAAGCAGAAGTCAAATAAGTTCAGTACTATCAATGAGCCCATAAATGGATATTAATGTTTTTGCTGTCATCAACACTGACTACAGAGACTAGTGGTGAGCGTTTTCTAATCGTGGCCTGTGCTCTACATGCAGATATTAATAGCCACAAAGCAATGTCACTACTAAGTCCCCTGCACCCGATGACGGCTTTGTTTCCAAGCACATTCTTTCCATCTTTGTTTTTCTCTTAACGTATTATAAGTGATAAGAGCTGTTTAACATAGCCAATGAGAGATTGAATCAATGAACAGATGGCAATTATCTATTAAATAGGATGAAACTGAATGCTGTGAAAACATTGGACACTATGTCATTTATTGGCAGAACCATTTGAGGAGTCAATTACAGGACAAAGTCATGGCACTGAATTTCAAAGGGCCAGTTCACCCCAAAGTCAAAAATACTTGTTGTTTTTACCTGTAGTGCTGTTTATCGATCTAGATTGCTTTGGCGTGAGTTGTTTAGTGTTGGCAATATCAGTTGGAGAGATTTCTGCATTGTCTCGAATATAATGGAACTAGATGGCACAAAAAAACATTTGAAAAACTTGTAAGGGTCATATTATGCTCATTTTCAGGTTCATATTTGTACTTTGTTTACATGCTTTATTGTTAAAAAAACATCTTTATTTTTTCTCATACTGCCTGTGCTGCAGCACCTCTTTTCGCCCTCTGTCTGAAACCAGAGCGCAGTCTGCTCTGATCTGTTGTGATTGGTCAACCACTTAGAAATGTCCCTCCTCTCAGCCTTTCATACAGTGTCTTGGATCGCCAGCTAATAGAAGCGCACGTGAAGGATGTCACCATGTAACTGAAGTTTATAAAGGAGTCCAATGTAGGCGTTGCAGAAAGGGGTAGATTTGTTATATGTTTTATTTCTATGTGCAATGACGTGTATTGTATTGTATTTTGCTGCTGCAACGAAAGAAATTCCCAGTCTGGGATTAATAAAGTAAATCTTATCTTATCATAGAGAAACTTCCTCTTGAGGGAACGTTGGGTAACTTATACCAAAAAAGTAGGTAAAATAGCCCTTTAACAGTTTGTCTCTTTCTGAAAATCGTTACCTGTTAACTCAGGATAATCCAAAAACATTGTTGTGAGCAGTTTTATTTGGGAACAACTTTCTACCTAACTCACCTGTATCAACGCAGAACATTTGCATCTACTGGAGCATGAGACAAGAAGTTAACACCATGTACACATGAACAGCCTCCTCCTCATATGAGCTGTAGTGTTAGCTAGCTTAGTGCTGCTAGGTTAGCTAACACATCCTTCTGATATTGTTAGCTAACTAACAAGCTAGCTTACCAAGCTACAGCTACAGAAAGAAAATAGTTTGTACATTTAACTGCATCTGGAATGAGACATTGCTATTGTGTTTTTCAAATGAACTCACTAGCTCCAAAACTTTGCAACTCACACCAAAACGATCTGCACTGATACATATACGTACTGTATGTAGCTAAGAGGAAGAACATGTATCTTTACTTATATTTAAAAAAAAAAAAAGCCTGAAATAATTGACTGATGTATCACTGGAGTGCAGAGAAATTAAAGAGAGAAGGGAAGCTATTTCAGGGATGCTGCGTCTGCAATGACAACTGTTGCCCCCCTCCTCAATCCCACTCTCCACTAGCTCTTAACCTCATAGCCTTCAATGCCCAGAACTTTTCCAACAACAGACCCCTCTCTCCATCGCTCGTGCGTCTCATGATAATTATAGAACACTATGACCCTTTCCCAATAAGCTGTGACACACGAGCGCACCGCCCAAGGGACCATACAGTATATAAGGGCAAAGGGTGGGTGACTGCAGCAGGTTGGGAATTTTAATCATTCTACCTTACACAAAGAAGCAGAAAAAACAACATAAAGAAAAATTAGGAATAAAGACAGAAGACCTGTGGGAATTATTTCTTACTTTTAAGACTCTGGAAGAGTCCCAGAGCAGAAGAATCAACTCTCCGCCTCCCTCTTCCCTCCCATTACTCTCCTCCTCTGCCTAACCCAAAACACTCGGCCATCCATGAGTGGGACCAACTCCTCTGCCTATCGATCGGAGCGTAGTTTCCACCAGACCTCTTCCTCATCCTCATCTTCTAGTAACCCATACATGGAGAAGAGCCGGGGACTGTTTGCTGAGGACTTTGGCTCCTTCATGAGGCCTGGGAGCAATGCTCTGGGGTTTTCCAGTAAGTTTGGAGCAATTTTTAGGTCTCTGTTACTTATTGTGTATACAAAGTGGTGTGAAAGAAGTAGCAACAGTGGGTTGAAGAGACAGCTTTGACTACAAGGTAGATTTATATCAGTGCTGTGTTTGAAGTGTGGTGTTTTTCTCCATAAATGTGAGATAAAACAAGTCCAAGATGACGGTTCAGAGGAGGGAGACAACAGGAAGGACTCTTGTATGATAGATGTGTGGACAAATATTTTTCTTTCTGAGCAAGAGTGTAGATTGATGGAGTCAGCAAAGAGTGAAAAAAAAGAGGAAACACTCTAAGTTGGAGTTGGATTTTTCGAGAATATTTTGGCAAATACTTTCAGGATTTTCAGATGTTTTGTGTATAAAATACCAATTCAAATCAGCAGACTTCACTTTATGCTTCATCTCCTAGCTCAGTAATTTGTGCAGCTGGTGTGAACTGTTCTGTATTGGCCCCTGTTGGCGTACACAGACCTGTGAATATGTAACATCTGAACTTTAAATGGACTCAGAGTGGGGCCCACAGTGTCTCAGGGGGAGAGCTTAACTGTTTTGGAACCATTGTTGGTATCCCATAGATGCAGTCCTCGAGCCTGAGGGCGGGTGCAGCTAATGGGAAAGCAAGACACACACATACGCACACGAGCATGCTGGGGAATGCTGGACTGACTGCCAGCACCGTGACTTCACACACTGAGTATCTGGAATGGCGCCTGCATAGGGAATGACCAGATGGTTGCCCAGTGACTGGTGTACACACTAAATACATACACGCACATACAGTACACAAACACTCGGAATGATGTCACCTAGTCAGATGACCTGCCTGAGATCAGAGCTAATTTCTACACACACTCATTTCTAGTCAGTGTGTGAGGTCATGTAGTTGTTCACTGAGCTCAGAGTAATGGAACTTGCTTTGAATGTTATCATTGGATCGGATGGGCGTTATCAGTGGTTATAAGTGTCATAGATATGACTCAGAAGGGGCCTGCCTCACATACTAGAATATTCAGAAGGCTGTTCTCATTTATTCAAATGGTTGATCACTGTAAAGAATACAAGACCACATTGACCTCTATTGGCCATAGTAATTAATGACAGAAGCAAAAGGAATGTTTATAAAAAGCGACAAATTCTGCGTAGGGAAGTGGTCAGGGTGTGTGGATCAGTCAACATCTGCCAACTTTGTGCAGTTGCCCATTTGAAACATTTGACTGCTAGTGGTAACAACTGATAACAGCTATTTAATGGACTAATGCAATTCAAAATGGGTATTAACACTTCATGTAATTTGACATTAAGTGTAATATGAAAGGTCTGTCTTATTGCGACAACCTCAGAAAAATGTCACCCCGCTCCACAGTTCCGCTCCGCTATACAGCCTTTTTAGTCTCTTTTAGCTCACTGTTTTTGTTTTCCATTTCCTCAAACTCTACGCTTATTTACTCCATCTTGCCAAGCATCAAACAGCAGGTTTTGCATCTTGCTGAGGAAAAATAAATGTTTTACCAAAATCACGCTTTGGATATATCTGAACAGTGACTTTATAAAGACTCTCTGCACGTTAAACAATAGAGAATGCAACAGAATACATCTTTTGTACAAAGACCTAGTAAAACAGAACATAATTAGCCTACATTCTGTTTGATTTTATAATGTTGATAATTGCATGAAAGTAATGCTTCCTTTTTTTATTGTATTGTAACTACATTGCCTTGTTTTTATGCTGCTGCAACATAAACATTTCACAAATTGGGATCAATAAAGTAATTCTATTCTATTCTTCCTCCTGTAATCTTACACAATTTCTTATCTTGTCTTGGGTTTAGGTGGATCTGGAAACATCAAGACTCTTGGGGATTCATACCAGTTCACAGTTGACGTGCAAGACTTCTCCCCTGAAGATGTCATTGTCACCACATCCAACAACCAGATTGAAGTTCATGCAGAAAAGGTGGGCAGCCTTCTGTTGGAAATTAATATGGAATTTAACATAAGCTGTAAGACAATTTCAGCCTTTCCAGGACGTTTGGACTAAAATATGTTTCTCTTAATAATATAGCTGCAATAGAGTGGTGCAGGAATAAGTGCTAGAAACTGAAATTATTCAGTATTCTTGAAGTCATCCGCTGAAGTTTATTAGGTTTTTAAAACAAAGCTAAGAGCCTTTCACATGTTGTTCTAAAACATAAAATTCCCCAATCATGATTTTAAAGTTGTGTATATGTCTTAAAACATACATCAAGCTTAACACCAGTAACCTTATTTACTAAGTCATGACCTTGAGGTGTTGCAACCTAGGCATAGGTGGTTTATGGACTAATGTTTTTACATGAGAAAATATGCTTTAAAATGCTTTGAAATCTTAAAATGTGTATTCATTTGTAAGGATTAGCTTGCTGTACCAAAGATGAAGGTATCATAAAGTTTACCAAAGAGCTTTATTGATGGGTCAAGGGGAAATGTACTTTTTGTTGAATGTACCAGAGCAATGCTAGCTTCCTGTTAGACCTACAGAATACATCATCCCTGCTTCAATCCCTGCAACGAAGTCATTCTAAATATTTGTTTCTTCTGGCAGTTGGCCCAGGATGGTTCGGTGATGAACACGTTCACACACAAGTGCCAACTACCTGAGGATGTGGACCCCACCACAGTGACATCATCACTGGGCGCAGAAGGGACCCTAACAGTCAAGGCACGGCGACTGCCGGCCAAACACGAGCTCGTACAGACCTTCCGCACCGAGATCAAGATCTAAAGAGGGGACTCGCTTTCTGATAACAAACTTCTCACTTTTTGTGTTCTTATGCTTCTTCCTGCATTTCCTGTCTTTGCTTAAACAATTTTTACTTTAAAAACTCAGCAGAGAGTTGGCACCCTGCTCTATAAAACATGCCACGTCCTCCATATCCATGACTGCAACAACGCCTGCTGCTGCTCATTTATATTCTGAGTTAGTTCAATATACACAGCAGCAGTAGGTCAAATCTGCAGGGTCACACACACACACACACACACACGCACGCACACACACACACACACACACACACACACACACACACACACACACACACACACACACACACACACACACACACACACACACACACACACACACACACACACACACACACACACACACACACACACACACACACACACACACACACACACACACACACACTACTTGTGCTGTATTCCAACCTAGTTCTGAAAATGAAGACTCACCTAAGAAATTGATGGTTACCATGCAAATAATAATTTGAAATATATCACATTTGTGTGAATAAAATAATCCTGCTTTGACATAAACATGTGAGCTATTTGATTGCTTTCGATTTTTGGGCATGGGACTAAAGTTTAGTGTTAGCTACCAATGGAGAGTTGGTAATCTATAAGAAAATTAGAAATCTTGGGTATTTAATAAAAAGCTGAATTACATTTTTATAAGGGCTAATGTAGTCTACTTATAATGGTAATGGATTCAGTATTTCTTCCCTTGTGTATGATTTCTGTGTTTATGGAGATGGCTTCAAAACACCATTTAGGGTTTCATCTTAGAGAAACAAAAACAGGAAAATAGAGCTGAAAGTGTAACTAATTGGACATGGAAAAACGTTAAGAAAATTCAATATGCTAATTAAAATACAAAAAACCAATATGGGCTTAAAGGTGGGTAAGCAGTGAACAGCACAAGAAAATCTAATCAGTTCGGAAAATCAGGACAAAAGCTCAGAGGTGATTCTATTCAGTCTTTTGTGTGTTTTGTCTGTCCTGGTTCCATGACAAAAGAATTTCAAAGGCTTTTTTCAAGCTAAAATAATTTCGACAGCTTTGTGATGTGGCTGTAATTTACTTTATGTTCGCGTCAGGCTGTGACCTTTAAATATTGGCAAGCTTTTCCTGTGAAAGACCACATTACAAAATGATTTATGTTAGACAGTGAAGCAGCCTAGAAATGATGTACTGTATATTCTTTCAGAGTGATGTGGAAATGTTGTGAATTATCATTCTTAAAGGATGTTCACAACTATCATTGCATTTGATACTCATAACGCCGGCACTAGCATATAATAGAGTATGCATTTTTTTAATTAAAAGGACACATAATAAAAGAGCTTGGGTCCCCTGAAAGGTGCTATAAAAATGAAATCTATTATTATTATTATTATTATTATTTACATTGTGGGTTTTTAGGTTTTGCCATTTATAACATTGATGGCTTCAACTTTACATGTGTGAATCAGATTAATAGCGTATTGCTGCTTCAGATAATACCAGGGGATTAAAGCACTGATATACATCATATACATCAGCTCACAAAAATTGCAAGTTATTAATTGTAGATCCAATGTTTTATTAGCTTTTATTTGTTTGTGGAATATAGGATTGATGCAGTTTGGTTGTTTTATGTCATGTTCAAAACGTACCAAAGGATGGTTCAGCATTGGAACATAGATTTATAAATAGGAAAGTTTACAAGTCATAAAAACAAAATTGTAGAAGACAAGTTTAAAAGCAAAACCAAACAAGAAGACTACACTTTTGTATGAAATCGAAAATTAAGGGGAAATTATTGGAAATAAATGTAAAGACAGCTTTACAAGTACAAGAGTGGGGACAAGAATACAAAATATGACATTAATATTCTAGAACCACAGTAACTTTAAAGGTATTAGTTTTTATTGAGCCTATTGCGCCACCACGCGGTCATTGTGTGCACAACCCGTTTTCACACTGCGCATGCTCCACTTGTACATCCGTCCGGTCCCTATCAATCGATCAGAGAGAGTAAGATGGCGCTGGATGGACTGAGCGGAGCATGATCGATCACCGAAAAACTCGATTGGATTTGTTTTGCCTAACTGAGTCAAACACTCTGTATCGTCGTCCAAGCTGCAGTTTGGACCCGGAGTGAAGAACCGGCAACACAGAGGTAATTCAGCAGTTAGTTTATATTAACATGGCGCTTGCAGGGAGAGAAATGAGCGAGCTAGCAAAGAAAACAACAAGAGGGAAAGACAGGCCGGACTCGCCGCTCCGCCATCTTGTCCCTTCACTACATGCATGTCAAGGCACGCTAAATTAATCCCTGATAACAAAGCTACAAGGATGGAGGAATTGTAATCGATGCATTGCACTGTCAAACCAAAGCTGTCCAAAACTTTTAGAGACACGTAATTTCCACTCATTAAAAACCTTTACTACACTTTAATATTCTAATGTTTTGTGTCATGTTTCATGTCCATCATGAAGCTAATGACTGGCGACATTGTTTCCATTTCTGACACCACAGTACAATATCGTTGTTACGCACTTAGTATTTTAGCCAACGCAGTTATAATTTGAATGGTCTTGGATTTTAAATTCTAGCTCTGTTTGGAGTATGTCCTGCAGTATTGGCCATACAACCTACATACCTAACAGTCAATTCATGCACTTTGAGACAGACTTGACGAAAACACTGGTGCTATTTATTAAAACGTCAAACGAGTGATTTGCAGGATTACATTACCTTTTTTATTTATATTATGCAAAGACATGTGACTGCACATTTTTTGAGCTTATGTTTCATTTAATTGCACTAATGGAAAACAAGGTTTTAAGGTAAACATTTATCTAACCTGACAACTGTTTTAACTCTATGTAACATTATTCATTTTGGAGTTGCATGGTTTTTGATGCCAATAGTCTCTATTTATTTTTCACATTACACTGAACATTATTTGTATGACTTGCTCTGGTCAGTCATACTAGTATTATACAAGTCAGTTATTAACAGGTATCGAGTTACACAAAAGTTAATCTCATTTATTTATTATCAAATGTATTTATTTTGAAATATATGTATATACATTTGATTGTTTTTTATAAAAATATTTGTAATCTATTTGAGATGTTTTTCATTAAACAAATAAATAATCATTGTAAGGCTCACAAAAAATAATCGTAATTTTGCCAATTATTTGCCATCATCCACCAGTAGTGTTTAAATAAAGGCGCATTGATGGCATATCACTGTAAAAAACAAACTGGTCAAGTTGACTGTCTTCAGCTTTTTGAGCATTTCCTAATATGCTCCATTTGACTCTCTGCTTTTCGCTGTCCACAAAGACTCCTCCATCATCCTCAAGCATCCTTCGGTACGATGGAGTTTCCGTGGCACAGTGGGAAGGTCCTGGAGCAGCTGAACCGCCAACGCCGACAGGGCCTACTGTGTGACTGCACCTTTGTGGTGGACGGGGTGGACTTCAAGGCCCACAAAGCTGTGCTGGCAGCCTGCAGCGCTTACTTCCGCACGCTCTTCCTGGACCAGAAAGATGTGGTGCATCTGGACATCAGCAATGCAGCAGGTGGGTTTCCATCAATGTGTGAGCACAACATGTTTATGCATTTAATATTTTTCTCATTTGTCCTGCCTTACCGTCACGGTGTTTTTACTGCTGTACAACTACAAGTGTTGCTCTTCAGAGAAAATTACTTTAATTCTTAAAAGACAAAGATATCCTAAATAAAAAATTAAGATATACTGTAAGTCACCATTTTTTTTTTATACTGTATATATATATATATATATTACTATTTTAAAAAACGGTATCATTTTAATTGGTATTATTACTATTACTTTTATTGTCGTCTTTCCCATAATGTTTTTAATATGTGTTTGAATTAACTGTTTTTACTTTAATTTAAGTTATGCCATGTCAGTCTATGTCTTTTATATAAAAAAAAGGAATAATAATAAATAAAAAAAGATATTTATATTAGCGTTGTCGTCATGTTGTTGTTTTTTATGTTGTTATTATTTTTTGTGTGTCTTTCAATGTGGAAAATTGGTAGTAATAATAATAACCAGAACTGTTTTATTGTTATTTCTGGTTGTAGGTTTGGGTCAGGTCCTGGAATTCATGTACACAGCCAAGTTGAGTTTGAGTCCGCAGAACGTGGAAGACGTGTTGGCTGTTGCTAACTTTCTACAGATGCAAGAAATTGTGAATGCGTGCTCTGCATACCAGTCCATGGCAACTACCGCTCCGTCCCTCATAACTCTGGATTTTGCCGTCGGTGAGTCACCTGTGCCCTCAATTTCCCGGAAGCTGAACCAGGTCAATCAATAGCTGCTGGTGTAGGAACGGGTAGTCGAGGTTAATAAGAAAAGTTTTTTGTTTGGAATGAATTCAACAATTGAATGTGTTTAACCTTAACCTTATTTTAATGGCATAAGGAGTCCTGTGTTCATATTGTTAGTCAAAAGGTTTTCCCACTCTTTCTATTGTTGGAATCTTTACCTGCATTTTAAAGAAATAAGAGCTTTTCATTTTAAACTGCGGTTTGGGCATTCTTATGAGTTAAATGTTGTAATTTTTAACTGATATTAATCTATTTTGAAATTCACATCCAGTTAAGTATTTCTTTTGCTTGCATATAATACAATTTCAATCCACTTTTGGGCCAAAATTGCTTGCTTATTTTTACTTATGCTAAACTATAAACCTAATCAGATTTATTGCCAAGATTTACAATAAAGTAACTTTGCTTTGGTGTATAGGAATAAACAAACAGAGCAAGAAGAATTAAGTTATTAAAAAAGGTGTAATAATAATTTTACAAGAAATACAAATGTACAAAAAAAGTTACTACAAGACAAGTAGCTCAGTCTTTAGGGCTTGGGAACCGTAAGGGTCGGTTCAAGTCACGATCGGACAAAAATATGGAAGTTCGTCTCAACCTCAGAAAATGTGCTGTTTTAAAAGCAGTGGCATTAAAAAATATACAAAGGAATGTGCAAGGCTCACAGTATTTGTATGAGGAATGGCTAACAATGTTGTACGTTATTGTAACAGAAGTGAATTCAACATTTTATTTAAGCAATACAATATAGTCAAAGTATTACATTCTGAGCCTTATGAACAGTTATTGTCCACTGTGTTCAATTCTCTTCTCCAATAACTTCTCATTTTCTTTTTAAAAATAAGAAGAAAAGCAAAGTGAGGAGGAGCAGCGAGAGGAGCCGGAGAGTGATCTGGCAGAAGCGGCATCTCAAGCAGAGGAGAATAGTAGCCCCCCCACAGAAGATATAAAAATCACTGTAAATGAGGAAAACTTAAAGGAAGACACTTCCCCTGTGAAACCACGCACAACAGTTACTGAGCCAGAGCCCGCCAAAACCAACCCCGGCCAAGGGCGACCCCCCAAACCCACCGCCCTGAGGTCTCCAAAGAAGGTTCATGTGAAGAAAGAAGAGGAAGAAGGAGCGGCTCAACAGGCTTCTGGATTCCAGGACGACCCCGCTGATGCTGACTATACACCCAGTCAGTACTTAACTACAAAATGTTATCTAATATAATTATTACAGTGTTTTAACTCTTTTTATTTGACTAATGAATTAATTTATGCTCTCCTTCTGTAAAGAATCACAGTTGAAATCAGCTGGCAGCTCCTACATGAGCTCTCGGGGGAGAAGAATCAGAAAACCTCCTCGACGAAACTTCCCACCAGGTGAGCACGCTGTGCTGCTTTACTCTGCTGTATCCAACAAAAACTGTAGAGAAACAATTTCCATAAAGAAAAAGATCAAAGTGTGAACAAAAAGATTTACAATCTTCTCAAATACAAAGACAATCTGATTATTGTTATTAGTTTTGGATATTAATTGGTGTTTATCTAATATATGTTTGTGTATGTTGTGGATATAATAACGATGTGCATTTTGCAATGAAATGATATTGATTCGTTTCGTAAACAGATCTTCTCAATGTAGTTTTGGATTTTTTGGCGTATTTTCAACAAAATCCTCCAACAATACTTCTGTTAAGACATACAAGGAATTAAAGAAATACAGTTGTGCAAGAGACATAATGTTGCAAGCAAGATGCAGGGATATACAGTGGGGCAAAAAAGTATTTAGTCAGCCACCAATTGTGCAAGTTCTCCCATTTAAAAAGATGAGAGAGGCCTGTAATTTTTATCATAGGTATACCTCAACTATGAGAGACAGAATGAGAAAAGAAATCCAGGAAATCACATTGTAGGATTTTTAATGAATTCATTGGTAAATTCCTCGGTAAAATAAGTATTTGGTCACCTACAAACAAGCAAGATTTCTGGCTCTCACAGACCTGTAACTTCTTCTTTAAGAGGCTCCTCTGTCCTCCACTCGTTACCTGTATTAATGGCACCTTTCTGAACTCGTTATCAGTATAAAACACACCTGTCCACAACCTCAAACAGTCATACTCCAAACTCCACTATGGCCAAGACCAAAGAGCTGTCAAAGGAGACCAGAGACAAAATTGTAGACCTGCACCAGGCTGGGAAAACTGAATCTGCAATAGGTAAGCAGCTTGGTGTGAAGAAATCAACTGTGGGAGCAATTATTAGAAAATGGAAGACATACAAGACCACTGCTAATCTCCCTCGATCTGGGGCTCCACGCAAGATCTCACCCCGTGGGGTCAAAATGATCACAAGAACGTGAGCAAAAATCCCAGAACCACACGGGGGGACCTAGTGAATGACCTGCAGAGAGCTGGGACCAAAGTAACAGAGGCTACCATCAGTAACACACTACGCCGCCAGGGACTTAAATCCTGCAGTTCCAGACGTGTCCCCCTGCTTAAGCCAGTACATGTCCAGGCCCGTCTGAAGTTTGCTAGAGGGCATTTGGATGATCCAGAAGAGGATTGGGAGAATGTCATATGGTCAGATGAAACCAAAATAGAACTTTTTGGTAAAAACTCAACTCGTCGTGTTTGGAGGAGAAAGAATGCAGAGTTGCATCCAAAGAACACCATACCTACTGTGAAGCATGGGGGTGGAAACATCATGCTTTGGGGCTGTTTTTCTGCAAAGGGACCAGGACGACTGATCCGTGTAAAGGAAAGAATGAATGGGGCCATGTATCGTGAGATTTTGAGTGAAAACCTCCTTCCATCAGCAAGGGCACTGAAGATGAAGCGTGGCTGGGTCTTTCAGCATGACAATGATCCCAAACACACCGCCAGGGCAACGAAGGAGTGGCTTCGTAAGAAGCATTTCAAGGTCCTGGAGTGGCCTAGCCAGTCTCCAGATCTCAACCCCATAGAAAATCTTTGGAGGGAGTTGAAAGTCTGTGTTGCCCAGCGACAGCCCCAAAACATCACTGCTTTAGAGGAGATCTGCATGGAGGAATGGGCCAAAATACCAGCAACAGTGTGTGGAAACCTTGTGAAGACTTACAGAAAACGTTTGACCTCTGTCATTGCCACCAAAGGGTATATAACAAAGTATTGAGATGAACTTTTGTTATTGACCAAATACTTATTTTCCACAATAATTTGAAAATAAATTCATTAAAAATCCTACAATGTGATTTCCTGGATTTTTTTTCTCATTCTGTCTCTCATAGTTGAGGTATACCTATGATAAAAATGACAGGCCTCTCTCATCTTTTTAAATGGGAGAACTTGCACAATTGGTGGCTGACTAAATACTTTTTTGCCCCACTGTACATAAAAAAAAAAAAAATAGATTTGTGTTTAATGGTGGGAAATAACTATTTGATCCCCTTGCAAAACATGCCTTAGTACTTGGTGGAGAAAACCATTGGACAGCACAGAGGTGAGGTGTTTCTTGTTGGTCACCAGGTTTGCTCACATCTCAAGAGAGATTTTTATCAACTCCTTTTTGCAGATTCTCTCAAAATCCTTAAGATTTGGAGGCTGATGCTTGGCCACTGGAAGCTTCAGCTCCCTCCAAAGATTTTCTATCGGATGGAGGTCTGGAGACTGGCTAGGCCCCTCCATCCCATTAATGGGCTTCTTCTTTACCAGTCCTTAGTTGCCTTGGCCGTATGTTTTGGGTCATTGTCATGCTGGAAGACCTATCCATGTCCCATTTTAAGTGTCCTGGCTGAGGGAACTTTTTATGTACGTTTCTGGATTTTAGTTTTTGATATTCTGTCTCTCACTGTTAAACCTACCATTAAAAGTATAGACTTTTAATTTATTTGTAAGTGGGCAAACTTACAAAATCAGTAGGGGATCAAATATGTATTTCCTTCACTGTACAAAGGTTTTAATATAGCTTGCTGTATTATTCTAGTTTGAATTTATTTTCAAGAAGCCTTTTATGTCTACCTTGTAGACAATGACTCAGAGGAAGAAGACACCTCAAAGACAAAAACTGAGAAGAACGTTTCGGAGCCGGCAGAAGAAGCCGGAGAACAGGAGGAGGATGAAAGTGGGGAGACCTGCGACGGAGAACCTAATGACGAAGAGGAATGTGGGGAGGAAGATGATGATGATGATGATGATGATGATATGGAAGACGATATGGAAGAAGGCGATTCAGGCAGCGACAGAGAAGGCAGACAAACTCAGTCAGCGACGATGAGCAGCCGGTCCGAGTCCAAGCCTTACAGCTCCGTGACACACGAATGTGAGGTGAGAAAGAAAATATTAGTTGGCATAAACAGACGTTTGATCCAACTTTTAAGCCACATTTTATTTACGATACTGTTTGAAGATATTGTTCATTTTTTACTTAATATTTGAACCAGTTAAAGGATTTTAATCATTGGACGTTTGGATCTTAAATTATTAACAACAAGATGGGGTTACATTAGCAGCAGCCAAAAAACTTCTGAGAAACACAGATTTTTAAAGTGTTTTTACCAGTTTGAATCACTCCATCACTTTGTTTTGGATTAAAACGTTTTTGTCAGCTAACTCTTAATGACATATTTATTCTTTCTTGTCCAGGACTGTGGGAAGAAGTTCACGCACACGGGTAACTTCAAGAGACACATGCGCATTCACACCGGAGAGAAGCCATTCAGCTGTCGGGACTGCAACAAGGCTTTCTCCGACCCCGCAGCCTGTAAAGCTCATGAGAAAACACACAGGTCAGTGACCTATTTTATTCAGCAATATCACCGGTATATAATGACATCATTACGAAACACTCAGGCTTCTATTGGCTAGCGCTCCAACACATTGTATGTGATAGGCTGAGTGGCTAGACATCTCTAAGCAGTTGACCAATCACAACAGAGCCGGCCAGCTAACCAATCAGGGCAGACTGGACTCTGGTGTCAGACAGAGGGTGAAAACAGGTACTGCGGCACAGGCAGTACGAGAAACATAAAGAACTTTTTGAACATTAAAACATGGAGACACAAAATACAAATATGAACCTGAAAATTAGCATAATTGAGCTCTGTCAGTTTTATATCATTAATTGCACTCTTGTCTATTCCCAGCCCTCTGAAGCCATACTGCTGCACGACGTGTGGGAAGAGCTATCGACAGATCAGCCTGCTGAACCTGCACCGCAAGCGGCACACGGGCGAGGCACGCTACAGCTGTGACGTCTGCGGCAAGCTCTTCACCACGTCAGGAAACCTGAAGCGCCACCAGCTGGTGCACAGCGGAGAGAAGCCGTACCACTGCGACTTCTGTGAAAAGGCTTTCTCCGACCCCACCGCCAAGATGCGACACCTGGAGACGCACGACACAGAGAAGGGCAACAGGTGCCCCTACTGCGACAAGCGCTTCAACCAGGTAACAGCATGTTGGTGAACAGTTCATATTTGGAGGTAAATTGTAGGTCTGTTCATTAAGATGTCATACCATTTTAAACCTTTAGAAAAGCTTAGTTTGATTGCTCCATAACAATATAATTACCAGTGACGTGTTACTGAGTAAATTATATTGAGTTTTTTTTACTTTTTGTGTCTTTTTAGCCTGGAAACCTCAAGGCTCACTTAAAAATCCATATAGCAGATGGGCCTCTCAAGTGCAAGGAATGCGGCAAACAGTTTACTACATCAGGTAGGAAGACAGTATGGACCATATTTTTCCTGAATTGTGTTCACTTATGTTATACAGGGATTTTGTGTGTAAGAAACACAACAAAATAAAAAGAGTAGACTAACAAAAATCAATAAACAGGCAAGCACACGTTAAAACATCTCAAATAAAGTACACATCCATGGTAAAAATGTAGAGTAAAAAATGTGAATCCTGATGTTTGGTTTCAGCATTTTCAGGTGATTTGATGATGAAATCACTGTTGCCATCAGACGGTTTAACACATTATTTTAGTTAGAGTTACTTAAATGCTACTAGTGGTACTAACACAATGGTTACACAAAAACAATTAACTGGTCATGCAAACTAAAACAGCAAAATTGATTATAAAGTCAAAGATAAATTGTTATTTCACCAACGCAAAGAATGCCAAAAGTGTACAGTGGCTATTTTATCTGGAGCAAACACAATTCCTGCTGCTTTTAGTTTGAATCCCTGTTTTTTAAGGTGTGGTCTTCCAGGCATTTGACCTAACCTTTCTGTGGTGGAACCTTCTTTTTTTTTTTTTAGGAAATCTGAAGAGACACCTGCGGGTGCACAGTGGGGAGAAACCGTACATCTGTATGCACTGCCAGAGAGCGTTCAGTGACCCCGGAGCTCTGCAGCGGCATGAACGCATCCACACGGGTACTGCCATGACATCTAGTCAAAATTTTGTAATTTTTCAGTTATAGTTTGAACACTATAAGATTTGTATTCCCATTACACCATGTTGATGCTGTTATTCTTATTTACAGGAGAGAAGCCCTGTGTCTGTCCCATCTGTGGAAAGGCCTTCACACAGGCCAGCTCGCTCATCGCTCACGTCCGCCAGCACACCGGAGAGAAACCCTACGTGTGCGATCGCTGCGGCAAAAGGTTATATAAAAAATGATGCTGAATTTGTGCTGTTACAGAAGGTTTATATGTAAACAAACTTGTATACTGTATGAGGAATACAAACTTTTAAATTTAATTCTATTTATATTTAAAACTGTTACAAAACCCAATTTCATTTTACTTTATTGTTGTGAAATAACCTTGATATCCGAATATTTGGTGCATTAAGACTTAATATCAGCAGAAAACACATTATATATGAACAATTGATCAAACATCAGCCTGTGCTTAAACAACCAGACCATTATTCAAGAGGTGCTATGTCGTGGGACTCCCATACCATGTGTATGGCCAAGCATGTGGCATTTTAAAAGTACCATATTAAAAAACATACTGCCAATAATCTTTTTACAAAATGTGCTGAAGATCAGTTTTTTATCCTTTTTCATTTGATTCTGAATTCATTCTCTCTCTCCGGACAGGTTTGTACAGTCCAGTCAACTGGCCAATCACATTCGGCATCACGACAATGTCCGGCCTCACAAGTGTCAGATGTGTTCAAAGGCATTTGTTAATGTGGGAGACCTGTCCAAGCACATTATCATCCACACAGGTAAGGACAAAGTTATCTTTTTAAAATATGTAATTTAATTTAAACTACACTAGTCTTGCCTGTCCTCTTTCACATTCAAACCATGAAGCATACATCCTTTTCTGTTCCATGCTGGGGTAATGTACAATCTTACAGCAAAGGACACCACTGTGCACACCTGCGGGTGCACAGTGGGGAGAAACTGTACATCTCTATGCACTGGCAGAGAACTAATTGTATTTCACATTTTAGATAAAAAGTGAAATACAATTAGTAGACTACCCCACTAAATAAATAGACGAGCACACGTCAAGTAAGAACACATTTATGATCAAAACAAAATCAAGCAGTAGCATTATTAAGTACATATTTTACCTTAGCTGTATTTTAATTACTCTGCAAAGCATATTGAATTGCGTAAAAAAAAATGTAATATACAAATGAAGTTGCCTTGCCTCACAGCTTTCCTCCTTATATTTTCACTTCCTCCCTCCTTCTCTCTCAGGAGAGAAACCGTTCCTCTGTGATAAATGCGGTCGCGGCTTCAACCGGGTGGACAATCTGCGCTCGCACGTCAAAACCGTTCACCAAGGCAAGGCCGGAATGAAGCGGCTGGTGTTAGCCGGGGGCAGCGCAGACGAGGGTCTCGACGGGTGCGCTGGGGCTCCCACTTCTGACGGCGAGATCAACATAGTTACCGTCACTACGGAGGACATCGTCACCCTGGCAGCCAGCGCCGTGGCTCAGCTGACAGGTCGGACAACATCTTTTCTTTTAATTCAACATATTCACTATTAATAAAGACAAGGTACAGGAAAACAAAATTAGTTAGAGCGGGAGGGCATGATCGTAGCTTATAATGGCCGAAAACCTCAAATATTATGGCAAAATAACTACAAACTTTATGAAGGATAAGCCTTAGAACGTTAAAAAAAAATCTTAAAGCAGAGTTCAGGGATTCTAAGGGAAATGTCATCTCCCTGTCTTGTACAAAAGCCGCATTTATCACTATGAACTTTTGCACATAATAAAATAACCATTAAGTGCTCACACATTATTGAGCGTTTGTTTATCATGTTTTCTGTTTACAGTTGTTCCCGTGGCTACTTCAGTGTCTGCAGATGAGACGGAGGCCTTAAAGGCTGAAATCACAAAGGCAGTGGAGAAAGTACAAGAAGCAGGTAAGACTGCAAGGAAAATACGTGTCAGTATGAATACAAACATCTGCATTTGAATAATGGAATAATCTCATTGGTTTAGGACATTATACTAACAATGTGGTCTGGGATGGCGCTTACAGGATATCCGACACAAGTTGGAAAAACAGAAAAACACTAAACTTAGGAATGCATAATTCAACTTTATTTTAAGGGAAAAGCTGTGGTGAGGGTTTAAGATGCCACAGTGGAATAACATTCAGCATTTTTCCAGACTGATCCTCTTGTGTATGGCCAGAATTTGTACAGTGGTTGAGTTGTTATTATGGTATGTTCTGCCATCTACCCCCAATGGCTTGCCAAGTCGACAGATAGTTAAACTTCTCTCCAACAAACCACGCAGACGACAAGTTCCAGTTCACTGTTTATGGTGTGATGAAGTAGGGTAAAACAACGATGCTTTCAAAGTCAAACTTGAAGCTGGAGATCGTGTAAACAAGAAGAGTGCGGAGCACCCTGCTTTCCGATCCAGTGTGAGCCAGTGTAACGATAACGGAGTCCAAAGTATATGACGTCATCAAGACAGACGTATTTCCGAAACGCTACCAACCTTCGCCGTTAGATGGCATTAGTGGATCATTAATAAACCTAAAACATGAAATTACATTTGGGAACACAGGGGAAAATACATGTAACAGAACAGTATTCAACATCAGCTTTCAACACATTCCATAAAGTATTAATGATACATTTAAAACAGTCATAGATACACACACATTTAATCAATGAATGCTTTAAAACCTATTTTCAGAGCAGACAAATGCTTCTTGCTTAAGTGACTTTTGTGTGAATGTGCAGTTGCTCAACTGCATTACAACACGATAACAAGTCTGCTACAGAGATAAAAATGACAGGATGTTGAAAAAAAAACATACTCAAGATCTATTGGATAGCTGTTCTGGAGCTTTATATCGTCTTATCATCATAGAATTGTAGATGTTCACATTTCCGTTTTATATAATAATTTCTTTTCAGGAAATTGCCTATTAGCTCTTAAATTTGAGTCTTGGGGAAAAAACATGCCACCGCTGTACTTTTGTCAGTGATGATTACTATCATGGATTTATTTAGTCAGGTCAAGTTTTAAGTGTATATAAAATACATTTTCACACTGTACTGTAATAGACCTTATGAAATGTTGTGGAAAAAATGAAAAGAGTCAATGTGGCAAAATATTGAAAAACAGAATGGATAATACACTGCCCGGCCAAAAAAAAGGTCACACACTCTAATATTTTGTTGGACCGCCTTTAGCTTTGATTACGGCACGCATTCGCTGTGGAATCGTTTCCACAAGCTTCTGCAATGTCACAACATTTATTTCTGTCTTGCATTAATTTTTCGCCAAGATCTTGTATTGATGACGGGAGAATCAGACCACTGTGCAAAGTCTTCTCCAGCACATCCGAAAGATTCTCAATCAAGTTCAGGTCTGGACTCTGTGGGGGCCAATCTATGTGTGAAAATTATGTCTCATGTCTCCTGAACCACTCTTTCACAATTTGAGCCCGATGGATCCTGGCATTGTCATCTTGGAACATGCCCGTGCCATCAGGGAAGAAAAAATCCATTGATGGAATATCCTGGTCATTCAGTATATTCAGGTAGTCAGCTGACCTCATTCTTTGGGCACATACCGTTGCTGAACCTAGACCAGACCAACTGCAGCAACCCCAGATCATAGCATTGCCCCCCACTGGCTTGTGACCTTTTTGTTTGGCTAGGCAGTGTATATGAATGGCTCTTATAATGCTTTTGGAGGTTTCCCCTTCCCGGTAGTGTGCTATGTAGGTTTTTGTGCATGTAAAGGGTTTGCAAATGCTAAAATCCCAAAGTTCCCTCCAGAGGGAGTTTCTCTCCTACATGTACATCCAACAAATACTAATATGAGCCTGAAAATGAGCATTAAAGCGCCCCTTTAAAGAACTGCATGAATTTATCAAAGTCAACGTCAACTTTATTGTCAATCTTTCAGTTTGTGTGTACAGACAAAATAACTGAAAAACACATTGGTGTCACTCTTTTAACTTAACTCTTCTCTTGTTCCCAGACCCCAACACCCAGATCTTGTACGCCTGTGATTCATGCGGTGATAAATTCATGGACGCCAGCTCCCTCGCCCAGCACGTTCGCATCCACACAGCGCAGGCCCTCGTCATGTTTCAGGCAGATTCCGACTTCTACCAATACACCACAGCAACCACTGCAGAGGGGGAATCTGTCACAACATGGCAACCCACGGCGGAGCAAGTCATTCAGGAAGGAGGAGAGCTGATCTTCCGAACACGGGTTGGAGAGGGAGAGGGAGAGGCAGAGGGAGGGATAGTGGGAGAGACACAAGAAGAAGAGACTGAAGGGGTGACTCACGAGGAGAGGAGGGAAGAGGAAGAGGAAAACCACACTGAGCTCCACACAGAAGGAAAAGAAGAAGCTGCAGCAGAAGAAGAGAAGGAAAAAGAACAGGAGATGGAATGTGAGAGTTAGGCATCGGGGGAAGATCTGTGAAGAAAGAAATTTTGAAATATTAAATATTAATGGAAAGAAATGTAATTATTTAATAGGAGATGAGAATATATGAAAGGAAGCTTGAGGATTGCAATTGTTACAAGTGAATCTGAACTGGATTTATAACATAGAATATAACCATTTTTTGGGGTCAAAAGTGATGTTATTTTCTCCCTTATTCCAGGATTGTATGTCTTGTAGTTTGTTTATTTTTTGACTGAAATGTATGACTATGATATGTCCTTTGTATTTAGAAATCACAATCCTGTTTTACCTATTTTCCCTTAAGAAATGCCCTTGTCATTATTTTTCCATTTCATTCAGATGAGGTATGTACATTTTTCTTAAATAGTCAAACTATTTTATTGTACTTAGTTGTAAGTATTTTCATGAAAATCTCTCTTTTCAGACATTATATACATAAACAGAGGGGCTGCTAAAAGATGTATTTGGGTGTTTATTGCCCCCTCCTTTTTTAGGAAGTGGGAAGTGTGGTTTCATGTCCTACCTAACATTGTGCTTGTTTACTATTGGTATATTTGTTTTATCTTCTGAAAAAGTCTTAATACCTCTGATAAAACATAAAAGGAACATACGGGGGATGACAACCTGGTTAACAGTTTTCCGTTTTATTGTGATATCAAGACTTTCGGTTTGGTATTGCCGTAAAATAGTCACATTGGTATAAGACTGACAGCAAAGGTTTTAAGTTATTATTTGTTTTGTTTGTATTAACACCTGCAAGATTCGTATTAGATATCAGTAACTTACACTCACTGAAAGTAATCATCCCAACAATAAAAAGTCATCACAGTCTCACTAGCCTTGTGTTGTGCTTTGATTGTAACTTTTTTTAAAAACGTTTTGCTATACCTTTGTCCGTTTAAGTCCACATTGCTCACAGAACATCCAGAATGTTGGAGAAAAGGAATTTCCAGGAATGTGGGATAAATATTTCATACATTATATAACTAACAGTCACTTTACAGTAATATGACATACTAGTTTACTTTACATGTTCATTGCATTTACATCGTTTTCCTTAAATGATTGCATAACATAATACATCTCTTAAGAAAACCATCCCCAAACGTTCAGATACTGCAGGCAATGCACCTCATTATATAATAAAGTCATGGAATTGTTTATATTTAGCTATGATTATTCTTTAAATGTGTAGAGATGTGGTTCCTAGTTCCCCAAACAGGACTTCTTCCGTGATGGTCAGCCTTATAATAAAGGTTTTCTCCCATTGGCGGAGAGTCAGTCAGAGAGACGCGTTCCTCTCTGTGATTGGCTGCAGCTCGGGGTCAAAGTGAAGTAGTTTCTTAACGCTGACGTCGACTTCTGCAGCAAAATGGCGTCGTTGACAGCAGTCATGCAGACGAGCCTGCCCGGTTCTTTATTATCTTCCAAAAAACGAACCGGAATGAAGTCCCAAAGGAGGTTCAGACTTTTGGACAACAGTGTCTTTGTGTTACTTGCGTTAGCCTCTGTGTTGCATTGTGCTTTGGCTGACGGCAAAACGTTGGTTCTGCTGGACAACCTCAACATCAAAGACACCCATTCAATCTTCTTCCGCAGTCTGGCAGGTCAGTAAGAAATGTGATTTCTTCCTCCATAAATACTCTACTCTATACCGTTTTATCCCCCCCGTGCATTGCTAACAAGTCTCTTGTAGGTAACATGACTTGACGGCCTTTAGGACTTGAGCCTGTAGACTTGAGCTTTATCCAGCACGGCTAGGCTAACGTTAGCTTTATTATGCTCGCTGAGTCTTGCCAAACTTCAATTAAGGCGCTGGCAGTTTATTATATATGTACCTATCTAATAGTAGTATAAGTGCTTGTTAATTTTGACTTGCAGTGCATTCAATATACACAGTCAGGGACACTCTTGCATACTTCTACAAAACGTAACGACAAATAATAAATAATTTCATACAATCAATATATTTTATTATCAATTCAGCAGTCAGCAACCAAAAGTTCAGATATGACTTATGGATTCGATCAAGGCTACATTGATTTCAAAACACATCATGTTATAAACAGTATGAGGACATGCTTTCCAGCTAACTAATGATTTGCATGCCGTCATACTGTAAAGGAATTGCTAATTTATTTGCAGCTATGTTGCTTAAAAAATGTCAAGCTGGTGAACTATGTAATGGGGAAAACCAGATCATCTACTTCTAGTAAAATAAGCAATGCCACAGGATAGAAATACTGTTACTACCACCATTACTACTACTACTACTACTACTACTACTACTACTACTACTACTACTACTACTACTACTGATAAAACAGGCAAAAGTAATGCATGGATTACAAGTATTGATACATTCCTATTTACAGTATCAATGCAATACTTTAATTATTGAAATAATGTTGAACATCTTTCCATATGTAATTAAATCATAACTTAATAGTTTATTCATATGTTTTATTGACAAACCAAATGTGAAAAGTAACTTAAGGTTACTAAATAAATGTTTTTAAAAAGTTGAGTTTTGGCTTCCTAAATGTAGTAGCCTAGTGTTGAAGTATAAAGTAAAAGTACCTCCAAATTGTACTTAAGTAGACATAATAAGTTACTTTCCAACACTGGGGTAACCCACATTCCCATTTGAATAGAATACCATGTATACATAATATAAAAGATCCTTTATTTTGAAAATAAAACTTTGGTGGCTTCACATTACCCTTGAAAATAACCACTGACAGGAAGTTTTATCAATGACATAAGTGCTAATTGTAAACGAGTTAAAGTATGGAAGTTAGCAGTTCTTTGTTCAAGTTACTGAAAATCCACAACAAAGTATTTTAACTATTTTGTCATGATGTGTCTCTCCCATTCAGATCGAGGCTTTGACATCACATTCAAGACGGCTGACGATCCCTCCCTATCTCTGATCAAATACGGACAGTTCCTGTATGACCATTTAGTCATATTTGCACCATCCGTTGAGGGTAAATTTAACACTCTTGAGTCAAAATCAAGTTAAAAGACTTTCGTTTGACTTGTTGACTTGATTTTTATTTTTAAACGTTTTGATCTCCTGCAGACTTTGGAGGGAACATAAATGTGGAGACTATCACATCCTTCATTGATGGTGGAGGCAATGTCCTGGTTGCTGCTAACTCAGATATTGGTGAGTAAATTCCCATGACTTTATTTTGTAATATTAGATAAAATACCATATTATTGCATACACTGAACTAATGCTCTTCTCCTGTTTACAGGTGATCCCCTGAGGGAGCTGGGCAGCGAGTGTGGCGTGGAGTTTGATGAAGAAAAGACTGCCGTCATCGACCATCACAACTACGACGTGTCTGACCCTGGAGAGGTAAACAGAGTTCTGATCAGACAGAAGGCTACTTCACTTTGTTTCTCTCAACAAGCCTTTAAATTTGCACTTCTTTGTTGTTATTTACAAGTGATCCTTCTTGTCTCCAGCACACCCTGATAGTTGCTGACCCAGAGAACCTGATGAAAGCTCAAACCATTGTTGGTACACCCACCAACAGACCGGTTCTATTCAAGGGTGTTGGGTAAGCACACAAGAACTAAGTATAATATGTTTATTAATGTTTGAAGTTGAACTGAAAATGCAAGCCATATACAGTCTTAACATGCCTCCCCCCCCTTGCAGCATGGTGGCAGACCCAGAGAACCCTCTTGTCCTGGACATCCTGACCGGCTCCTCCACTGCCTACTCCTTTTTCCCCGACAGACCCATCTCTCAGGTAAGGTCACTGAACATTGTTTAATGATTCATTTATTAAGTAGTTTATTTATTGAGCTTATTCATACGGACCATACTATGTCTTGGAGTTGATTAGAATCAGCTTATTTATTAAAGTTCATCATTCATCTATAAAATAGACATGTGGTTATTTAACTAGTGCAACCCTGGATGGAAATAGTGTAATGTTTTCCCCTTCCATGATTAAGCTTGGACTAAGAAACCATAGATAGCTTTTTTTTCTCTGTATAACAAATGAGCTACACAACATGTGACATGATTTTCTTTGTTTCTTACTGATAATATACTTATTTAAAAAAAAAAAAACCTTTCCAGTACCCCCATGCTGTTGGCAAGAACACCCTCATGATCGCCGGCCTTCAGGCCAGAAACAATGCCAGAGTGGTTTTCAGCGGCTCCCTAGAGTTCTTCAGTGACGCCTTCTTCAACTCTGCAGTGCAGAAAGCCACGCCCGGCTCCCCGAGGTAAGCCTTGCTGTTCATAATTGCTAATACAGCTTCTTTTACAATGTCCTCCTATGTTCTGACCGCTCGCAATTTTTCTTGCCATTCAATTTTTGACCTGCAATATTTCTTTGTGTTACATTTTAAAACATGTGCAGAGAACATGTTATGTGTACGACTCTAATGACTGTAGAGCATAAATAAGAGTCTTAAAATAATTTCAAAGGCCAACCGTCACGTTTTATAACAAATTAGAAGGATTTTAAATAATGGCATTTTTAGGTTCAGGCAGACCCGACTCAAACCAAAAACGAGCTCTTTGTATAGTGTAAACGCACTCTTATTCCCTGCTGACAAACTGTAATATATGAATAAATTATACTGTACTATATTATTTAATAAAACATTTTGCATCCAATCAGAAGGGATCAAATCTAACTGGAATATATTGCATTTTTATTTTCGCAAAAAAATCTGTATTGTCCAGTTATCCATCTCCAATTTTTGCATTTCTTGTTGTGTTTTTTTTCAGGCACGAGCAGACAGGGAACATGGAGCTGGCCGAGGCTCTGTCTCGCTGGGTGTTCAAGGAGGCCGGAGTCCTCAGGGTGGGAGCTGTCACCCATCACCCTGTTGGAGAGGTCAATCCCCCAGCAGCGTACACAATCACTGATCTTGTGGTGAGTTTCTGTGACTTATGTGAACAATTAACCCACTGAAGATGTTTTTATTTGAGCCTGAAAGAAAGTCTGTATTTTCCACGTGTTCTCATTGAAGTTTTAAAACTTTCCCACGCAGGAGTACAGCATTGTCATCGAGATGTTGTCCCAGGGTAGCTGGGTTCCCTTCAACGGAGATGATATTCAGCTGGAGTTTGTGAGGATCGATCCCTTCGTCAGGACTTATCTCAAGAAAAAGGGTATGTTGCTGTTCTTATGAAACAGTCTGATTTGAGTGTGTGGGTTAGAGCTGTATGCACATTTGCAGTCACTAACTGTATTCATTCTTTGTTGTCTTTCCATTAGGAGATAAATATAGTGTCCAGTTCAAGCTGCCCGATGTGTACGGAGTCTTCCAGTTCAAGGTCGACTACAACAGACTGGGATACACACACCTTTACTCCTCCACTCAGGCAAGTTAATCACAAGCTTTCTTCCACTTAAGTCTATTTAAATCAGAAATGGGCTAAAACACCAGAGATCTAATCATTCATAGTTCCTCTTTCTTATATTGCATTAACTACCATGCTCTAATGTATAGCTGCTTAACGTCTGCTTTTTTTTTCTTATCACAGGTTTCCGTACGTCCCCTGCAGCACACTCAGTACGAGCGCTTCATCCCCTCAGCCTTCCCATACTACGCCAGCGTGTTTTCCATGATGGCCGGACTCTTTATCTTCAGCATAGTGTTCCTGCACATGAAGGAGAAGGAGAAGTCAGACTAATGCAGAGCGACAACGGGGAAGGGATAACGAGATTATAGAAAACATGTGGTGTGAAGAGCTGAAATTGAATGTCTTAAATCTTCATGCCAGGACTTGGATTGCAGTCCTCCCAAAAAAAATACAGTTTCTCTTCAGTTATTGGGTTATTCAACAAATCGGGGGCTGGAAGCCAAAAGGGGTTACTGTTATGCAGTGGTTGGGTTTTTTAGTTTTTTTTTTGTACTCTGAAATCACTCAAAGCCTGATCAATGTCCTGAAGTCAGTCAGCGTTTGTATAGAGTTGCTTTACATTTGATAAAATTATCTCCTATGTAAAGCACTGTCCCTCGAACATTGAAAGGAATCCATATTTAAATTTGACACACATGTTCTCAGTCAGGGAAGTTTATTGTGGTAACTACATGCACTGAAAATGCCAACTGCTAATTTGTTTTTTGATAAGTGTTTCCAAAAAAGTTGGAGTCATCTTGACAATAAAATATTGACATTCCACTAAATAAAAAATTCCTGTCTTTTCTGTGATGTGACATAAATGTACTCTGTGATTTCAACACTGCATTGGTATATTCTTATGGTATTTTACTTCATCATGCTATACACTGACTGACATAGTGTTGTTGGTTGGCATGATGTTGTTGGTATGGAGAGTATTCATGCCAAACTCAAAATAGGGTCATTTAAATGTTCAGATGCTTTGCAAAATGGAAATGTGCTTTAAGGTAAGCCCTTTTTGCATCTAATTCAGAAGGGGGTAATGGTTACAGTGGATATCAATAATTGCTTTTCAAGTAGTGAGAATTCCAAGCCAACCCTTCCATAATGTAATTTTGAAAAGCAGAAATTCTAATTAAACATATCTACAAGTAATTCCTCACTCGTCAAAATGTAAATTATTTTCTATGTAGTGTAAATGTTCATTCTAGATATCAGGAAGTTAATTAAAGCTACTCAACTTTTACCATTGACTTCTAAAACAATTACAGATTTGAACAATTCAACTTTGACGCGTTCCAAAGACATATCAATAATGTAAGACTGGTTGCAATTTAATGGTATGTACATTACTGTTTATGATTAACTTAACATCTGCAGTATGCACAGAAGCCGATTTCAGGAGCCAGTTCTCATGATTCAAATTTCAGTCATATTTTATTAATATTTGCGTTTTTGCACAAATCGGAGCAAATCCAACTCCCAAGTAGCCAGTTTTGAAAGCTGTTCAATCTGTACGAGGCTAATGGTAGTGACGTAATGTCCTTACAGTGGGAGTTCAGCCTGAGAACAGTTAGGTCAGTAGCACAAAAAGTAACCCTAGCTTCCGTGACTTTGATGTAATTACCAAGCGAAATTCGAGAAAAAATGTCACTTAAATTAATTGACAATTGCTTACACAGTCAAAAATGTAGACTATGATCATTACAATAACTGCTAAAAGTCCATGTTTGGGCTCTGAAATTTGCTAGCCACCCCCACCTTGAGTCCAGCGTTAAAGAAAGTCAAGTGGCTAACTCTTGAGCTAACGCAAGGCTAGGCATACATTACACTTGGCTAACTGGACTCGTTGAAAGTGTTTTGCTTGTCATGCTAAGTACTTCACATTAACATAATTATTGTGAACTACCGACACTGTTAAACTGAATGTGTACACTTGACACGCCAAGCTGTATCGTTACTTTGGCAGCCAACAGCATCGGAGGTAAAGAAAATGTTAGCTAGCTAGCTAATAAGACGGGCGGCATTAGCTTTAGCATAACATAGCTGAGCTTGGGAGTCAGCTGACAGGCTGCTGTAAGCTGCCAGCAGACCAGTGATGGATCAACTGAAAGTAAAGGATCGCATATTGGAAAACATATCCCTGTCTGTCAAGAAGGTAAGCGCTGTCCGTTTGGTCAGTACATTTAAACATTGTCAGATAATTTAATTATTTTAAAGGAGTTACTGTAGCAAGCATTAGGTCATCTTTGGTCTGCCAGAAGAAGGCAACTTTAAGTCGTTGGGACATTACCAGCTCGCTGTTAAGGGAGGGCCTTTACCTTATTGATATAATACAGTATCGAATGGTCAAGTCACCTTTTAAGGGTTGTCATGTTGTTCTAGTTTTCCTTCTTGACCATTGGGAACAATAGTGGCATGAAGCCCCTGTGTCTGCTCACTGCGGTATGTGTTGTAAACACACCTGCAACTATATCGGGGGACACTATTTTGCTACATAAGGGTTAGCAGGGAGATATTTGCTCCTATTTTACATTAAAGTTTCAAAAGATTTTACATGTTCTTTCCCCCGGTGTGCCTGGTGTTGTGAAACTACCTTTTTCATAACCTGATAGACAGCATTGCATCTTTTCCCAGCTCTCCCTGCAATGTTGTAGATTTAAAACTATGTGCATTTTAGTTTTTTTACTTTTGTATTTTTTCTCTCTAACTCAGTTTTTCCCCCATTACTAGTTGAGCAGTGTTTAATGCAATAAGCCCAGTACTTTGACCTACTTCCTGAACTCCAATTTGTTTAATACATTATCATTCGTTTACACAAAGATCATTTATTGTCATTCTGCAACTCAGGGTTGCCCAACAGAATGCAGTCGTAGGGCCTTTACACTACCATAGAGAAGCAAAACAAAAACAGTGGTGCAGTACAGTACCTCTGTTGAACTGCATAAGGACCGTTAAAGAAGTGGAAATGGTATGTCTCAAGCTCCCAAGAAAAGCGTTGACCTCAAACAAACATTGCTTAGTCTCGTGGCGATAGTCACAAGATATAAATTGTCTTTCTTTGGCGCACAATCCTCAAAGCTATTTTGACCTATACTTGGGTCCATGCCTCAGGTTTTCAACATATCTGTAGGACCCTGCAGGAGGACGGTGACCATGAAACACATTAAGCATCATCTGCATAAACAATTATGACCTTGTTATTATGACCTTTTTGTTGCTTTTGCTCCACTACCTTGGATTTATTTTAAGTGTTGAACTGTAGAGAAATCGACCCAAAACCTCCTTTAGTCTGATCCTGGCTTAAGTTGGATTTAGGTCAGAGACATTCAAATACTGGGCACAGTGTTCTTGGTGGCTTTAACTGTAATGTTGCACTGTAGGATTATAAGATCCTGATGCATGTCATTAACCATGGAACATGTAGAAACATGCTACAATTCCAACATTGTTCCTCCCAAATTGAAGTGAACACCATGTTCAACTGTAGATAATGCTGTTCTATTTCAAATCCAGTCTGCAGGAGTTCAGAGAAAAAGATACGGAAATACTTGATCATCAGTTTATATACAGTGGGGCAAAAAAGTATTTAGTCAGCCACCAATTGTGCAAGTTTTCCCATTTAAAAAGATGAGAGATGCCTGTAATTTTCATCATAGGTATACCTCAACTATGAGAGACAGAATGAGAAAACAAAATCCAGAAAATCAAATTGTAGGATTTTTAAAGAATTTATTTTCAAATGATTGTGGAAAATAAGTATTTGGTCAATAACAAAAGTTCATCTCAATACTTTGTTATATACCCTTTGTTGGCAATGACAGAGGTCAAACGTTTTCTGTAAGTCTTCACAAGGTTTTCACACACTGTTGCTGGTATTTTGGCCCATTCCTCCATGCAGATCTCCTCTAAAGCAGTGATGTTTTGGGGCTGTCGCTGGGCAACACGGACTTTCAACTCCCTCCAAAGATTTTATATGGGGTTGAGATCTGGAGACTGGCTAGGCCACTCCAGGACCTTGAAATGCTTCTTACGAAGCCACTCCTTCGTTGCCCTGGCGGTGTGTTTGGGATCATTGTCATGCTGAAAGACCCAGCCACGCTTCATCTTCAGTGCCCTTGCTGATGGAAGGAGGTTTTCATTCAAAATCTCACGATACATGGCCCCATTCATTCTTTCCTTTACACGGATCAGTCGTCCTGGTCCCTTTGCAGAAAAACAGCCCCAAAGCATGATGTCTCCACCCCCATGCTTCACAGTAGGTATGGTGTTCTTTGGATGCAACTCTGCATTCTTTCTCCTCCAAACACGACGACTTCAGTTTTTACCAAAAGGTCTATTTTGGTTTCATCTGACCATATGACATTCTCCCAATCCTCTTCTGGATCATCCAAATGCCCTCTAGCAAACTTCAGACGGGCCTGGACATGTACTGGCTTAAGCAGGGGGACACGTCTGGAACTGCAGGATTTAAGTCCCTGGCGGCGTAGTGTGTTACTGATGGTAGCCTCTGTTACTTTGGTCCCAGCTCTCTGCAGGTCATTCACTAGGTCCCCCCGTGTGGTTCTGGGATTTTTGCTCACCGTTCTTGTGATCATTTTGACCCCACGGGGTGAGATCTTGTGTGGAGCCCCAGATCGAGGGAGATTAGCAGTGGTCTTGTATGTCTTCCATTTTCTAATAATTGCTCCCACAGTTGATTTCTTCACACCAAGCTGCTTACCTATTGTAGATTCAGTTTTCCCAGCCTGGTGCAGGTCTACAATTTTGTCTCTGGTCTCCTTTGACAGCTCTTTGGTCTTGGCCATAGTGGAGTTTGGAGTATGACTGTTTGAGGTTGTGGACAGGTGTGTTTTATACTGATAACGAGTTCAAAAAGGTGCCATTAATACAGGTAACGAGTGGAGGACAGAGGAGCCTCTTAAAGAAGAAGTTACAGGTCTGTGAGAGCCAGAAATCTTGCTTGTTTGTAGGTGACCAAATACTTATTTTACCGAGGAATTTACCAATTAATTCTTTAAAAATCCTACAATGTGATTTCCTGGATTTTTTTTCTCATTGTGTCTCTCATAGTTGAGGTATACCTATGATGAAAATTACAGGCCTCTCTCATCTTTTTAAATGGGAGAACTTGCACAATTGGTGGCTGACTAAATACTTTTTTGCCCCACTGTATGTATTACAGTGGCTTATTTGCATTAAAGGGATTTCTTGATTTAGTTATTGCTATTTTTTTATGTTTTTGAATGGTCTTTATCCACCTTCCTTAAAGGTAATTGTGCGGAGTTGGCTAAAGTTTTTCATCCCCAGCTGGTTTTGGTTATATGCATAATGAATGATAAAAACATCCCTATCAAGAGCCATGCCCTAAAAGCAATAAGCAAAACATAAATATATCCTTATTGGTAAAACTTTAAAGTTCTGTCTTGTGATATCTTAAACCATGTCTCTGTACAGTTGCAGAGTTACTTTGCGGCCTGTGAAGATGAAACCCCAGCCATCCGGAATCATGACCGGGTCCTTCAGCGCCTTTGCGAACACCTGGACCATGCTCTGCTGTACGGGTAAGTGGATAACTGCACGTCAGTTACTCACTGGAAAGAGGAAAGGCGCATTGTGTACATAAGTCTGCAGTTATGAATCCTGCTCCTTTACCTATATTGTAAATCTACCACCTCATCAGAATCAGAAACAGGTTTATTGCCAAGTAGGTTAACACATACGAGGAATTTGTCTTGGTGTTATGGTGCATACATATACATACATAAAAATAAAACAAAAATTAGAGCTGATGTCCCTCCATCTGAACTGTCACAAGTATTTATGCATTTTAGACGCACGCTTTTCAAGTTACAGATTGGTTCAATTATTGATCTAGGTGTAGATCTTTCAGAGTTCATAGGGATGGATCGCAACACCACACTATAGGGGAAACAATAAGCTGCAGGTCATGCAACCAAGACCTAATATGCGAACAAGGGTTAGATAAACCCTATCTAAAGCTATCTAAAAACATTCAATTTCAGCATTTCAAAGCAGCATTTTGGGCTTTATATGTATCACAATGGAAACACTGAAAAATAAATGACGATAGGATAGGCTAACTATCAAGCTAATGTTGTGGGCTACGGAACTCTCAAACATCATATTAAATACTGTATGTGTTGCATACCCTCTCAGCTTTCCCAATTCACCTGCTAATGCTTCCTTTTTGTTCTTAATGGCTCCTTTTTTTTCTGATCTGCAGCCTAAAGGCTAAAAGATGGGTTCCTTATCCTGTTGGTAGTGCACCACACTGAAACTATTAAGCATGTTGTTGTTTGCTAGAAGAAATTTGACAAGAAGACACCATGACGTCATACAAAGTGAATCCAGAGTGATGAAGTGTTTTCCACTTCAGTGTGGGCAGGACTTAATTGCACTCTGTTACATTTCTGTTAATATTTATCTCTTGTGCCATCACTCTACTCCGACTTGCCCGTTTTGACTTGTGATATGCATGTGATATTATGGTCTGTTTTTCTACATTACAGCCTGCAGGACATCTCCTCTGGTTACTGGGTCCTGGTCCTTAACTTCACCAGGAAAGAGGCTGTCCGTCAGATAGATGAGCTCCAGCACATAGCAACCAACCTCGGCCGAAGTAAGACATCTCTGAAGCTCAGTGGAACACTCACATGTACAGAACATTTGGGGGGTAAGAGTTGGTTGAATTTTTCTTAACAATTTTTTTTTTTTTGTGCAGGCCGTGCATGGTTATACCTTGCATTGAGTGAGAGCTCTTTGGAGAGCTATCTACGCCTCTTCCAGGAGAACCAAGCATTACTGCAGAAGTATTATTTCAAGTAAGTCATCTGGAAATTCTGATTACCTTATTCTTATTCTTGATTACCTTTTTAAAAAAATGATTTTTACTAATTGCTCCATGTAGCAAGTGGAAGTTATATTGAATTTTAGTGACAACATTCTCTGGTGTTTAGACAAATTCAGTTTCAAGATTTATGGAGCATAAAAACTAAACGCTGCTTCTCCATGTTGAATTTTGACTCTGGGGACGGCAAGCAGACTTATTTGTTAATGTCTTCTCTTCTCTGCTAGGAATGCATTAGTGTGCAGCCATGACCACCTCACGCTCTTCCTCACGCTGGTGTCCGGCCTGGAGTTCATCCGCTTTGATCTGGAGCTGGTCAGCATACAGTATAATTCATGAGAATAGAAATGTCGCTTCTACCAGCGTGTTTACAACGTTTCTGTTTGATCCTGTTGCTTCAGGACGTGCCCTATCTGGACGTGGCCCCCTACATGCCAGATTACTACAAACCCCAGAACCTGCTGGACTTTGAGGAGCGGCTGCCCAGCTCCGACAGCCTCTCCCTGCACTCCTTCACCTCCCTCACCTCCACCAACCTGGAGTGGGATGACAGCGCCATAGCCCCCTCCAGTGAAGGTAAGCAGTAGGGGGTCCTCAACCACTTTCCATAGAGTCTGATCTGATACTTATACTTACCTAAATGTTATTATAAACAACACTTTCAAATCACAGTTGTAGCTTTCTAAATTTGTATCAATGTATTTTTAACAATATTTTCATCCAAATACTGTAGGTCCTAATTCAGATGTTGATCAGTTAAAATGATTAGTATGATGACTATTAAGATTAATAAAAGGTTAACCTTGATAATCACTCCTGAAATTGACGTGACACATTCAGCCACCGAGAAGAGGTATCACTCTTGTCAGTCCACTAAATGTTGCATAGTGGTGGTACAGAGTTATGTGTACTTTTTTTATTTTTACAACCACAGGCTTGCAGATAGCACACACACACCCGGAAAACAGCCAAGTTTATTTTCGATCTGTTATAAAATTACCCTGGGATTAATTCTTAATCAGATATACCCTGGCTTCTGTTCAGCTGAAATGAGAAGCTGCCAACACAACGTTTTGTACAAATACAATTACAACTAGCAGGCTGAGGTGGGCAGAACCCTGCTATCAACATGTTGAAGAAAAGGTTGGATTAATCTTCGCAAGGAAACCTTCGAGCGTTTTTATCAAACGCATGATGTGCAGATCCACAGGATGTCTTCATTGGTTGTGATTGCAGCACTCACCCAATGCTTCCCTATCACTCTCCACAAAGTCAGTTCCTTGCTTTAGGTTTACTTCCTACTTTGTTTTTGTTTTTTCCATCACCTCTCTTATTCCATATAACCATATATCATGTTAGTTTTTTTACTATTTCTGTACCATTGTCTCTCCTCTCTCCTGTCTCCACTTCATCTCTCTCTAATGATATCAATGTTATCCTTCCTTTTTTTGTTTTAGATTATGATTTCGGTGACATCTTCCCCGTGCTGCAGTCATTGCCAAGTGCAGACTGGGAAGGTGGGACATTGGTCAACCCCTCACCTTACTCCCATTTGAACCTTCCCTCCCCCTCCCTCCGTTTTTATCTGGCATGGCCCTCCTGCAGTTTGTGCTTAAAGCATGCTTGGTACTCAGCTAGTCAGAAATAAGACATGCTAATATGCTAAGTGCATCTAGCTAGTGCCAAAGCCTGCTGTAAAATCAATTTTAAGCTTTCACAGTTACATCGACACACAGGTACATGAAAACAAAATGGTGAAGTCATACATACTAATAATACTTTGACTGGTAAGTTTGGGAATTCAGTGTTGGGTGGGAACTCATATCTGTCCCGTTCTGCATGTGTTACTCATCCGAGGAATGATCCTAACGCTGACTCTGCATTATTATTTATCACAGCAACATAAACGCCTGCCTGGTTTCTGCCTGGTACTCACCTCGTCCAGCCTGTCTCATGACATTGTGTTTTGTGTTTGTCTGGTGTGTCGTTTTTATGTAAGGTCTTCTCTTCCTGTGTGGTATCTGGCACTGGCCTAGATTAGGCTCCACTGCTGTGTGAGGTGACATTTAAGAAATCTACATAAGGGCACAGTCCTTGTTACCACTGTAGCATCCGCTTGCAATAAGTGTGTTCTTTAACGATAACACAACTATATATATTATATATATATATATATTTTTTTAAATGCAATCATCTCCTAATTTAGTAAATTCCACAGCTTGATCAGCCAACTCGTGTTTGATCAAAAGTGCTGTTTCCTGCATATTATTTAATTTGAGTATCTGTATGACCCATCACTAGTTGCAGTAAGTAATGCTTAACCTAGGCCTGTGCCACTGCAAAAAAGCTGCTACTTTACTCACTTGATGTCTTCTGCAATGCATTTGTGCCTCTGACCCTGCCAAAGACCTGCAGTGAAGGACGCTGCAGCCCCTAACATGTGTTTGTACGTGACGCTGAGGAAGAAATACATGAAGGCTTTGCGAATTGTCTCGTTGTTCAACTTTCCATTGGTGGTAAAAGAGTATACAGCAATACAAATCATTCAGAAAAGAAACAGCTCTAATCTAAAATGATTTATTGACATCATCAAGTTACCAATGAGACAATGCCCAAACCTCTGTGTACATCTCCTGAAACTCAATGTGGGTGACTGTTCTTTAAGTCTTTGTTATCTTTCATGTCAGAGGGCGACCTGACGGACCAGGCCAGCTGCCCGCGCTCCAGCGGCTCCGACCCGCAGACGGTCATCAGCGACACCATGGTCCTCTCTTCCGGCACTGTGAAGATGAAGGTAACCTCTCATCTAGCTCCTCACAGCCCCACCTTCAGACACAACCCCTTCAACGAGGACTCGGACACCAACACCAACACCTCAGCTGACGTCACGCCAGTGCACGTGGCCAGCAGACACAACTCCTTCACAGCTGGAGATGACACAGAGGGCACCGGCAACGAGCTGGAGGTTATCAGGTACAGGATCCACAGCTTTAGTTGTTGTGTCCAGACAAAACACACCTTAAGTTGTCTTAATGTTTTCTTAGTTGAGGGCACAGAAACTCCCTCTGTAGGGAACTTTGGGATTTTTGGTCTTTGCAGACCATTTACATGCACAAAAACCTATATAACACACTACACGAAAGGGAAAACCCCCAAAACCACAGTAGGGCCCCTTTTTTAATGCATTTACCTTTACTGCTTTGTAAGATTTTGCTGTGTTAAAATTCTACAGTTTCCATGGAGACTGTTATCTTGAACTAGCGCTCGTGTTGCTTGTTATCTTCTCACAAAGTTGGGCTGTAGATGGTAGATAAATACAAATAAAGCACACAGAAGTAAGTCGGTCAGAAGACAGAAAAATGATACATTTAATGTATCTTTTTTTTATAATTACTTAGTAACTGTACAATGAAGATTAAAAAATAATGTATAATGTACATATTTTACAGGTAGCAGTATTTTATCATTTGCTTTGCATTTAGTATTGCCATGAACTGGGCCGTTGTGCTGTTAAGATGAGATACCTTAAGTGTTTTCCATGAATTGTTTGCTAAAATATTTAGTACAATGGTTTTACTAACTTTAAGGGATTTTTTAAGTGTAAGATCAAGATTGGGAAAGAAAAAAAAAGAAAAATTTTAAACCTTAACACAAAGTAAAGACTTAACATAAGGTGTTTTGTGCATCTGGCCCATAGCTTGCAGGCTCACATTCTATATGCAGTTAATGTGATTGTATTATAATGGGGAAACCACAGCTAACCACTGTGGTCTTCCAGGATGGCCAGGCGGAGGAAACCAGCCAAGAAGCGTCGAGGGAGGGGCTCCACAGATTCTCTCAGCAGCATCCACAACTCTGTCTCCTCGGAGCAAAGCGAAATGGAGGTCCACCTCCTTTCCTCAGAGGACGTGGAGTCGCTAAACGGGACCTTGATTCAGATGGATGCTGAACAGGAAATGAGGAGAAGTAGGGTGGGATCAGAGGTCGTGGAGGAAAGAGATGAGGAAGGAGTCGAGGAAGGAACAGAAGGCCTCCTACGGCTCCCGGAGATGACGGACACCTCCATGGACACCGTGGGCCAGCCCCTGCGTGATGTCATGGACCGGATAAACGGCACTCTGGATAGGGAGGATGTGTGGACGCATCGAGAGGAGAAAGAACAGGAGAAAACTATTAAAGACAGTGAGAGGGGCCCCGAACCTCCTTCCCAGCAGCCCTTTCGAGGGGCGTCAAAGGATGAGCCCCCCGACCCGGCACGAGGAGAGACGCCTTTCTCCCCTCAGCCCACAAGCACCCACTTCCTGCCGGCCTCTCCTGCGCCCGCAGACTTATGCTGCTTTACCGCTGACAGTCCAGACTCTACTCCCACAGGTGGTGGCCACGATGACCCTGCAGAGCATCATCAGCCGCAGAATCTTCCAGGTGGCCCTGAAGATGAAGCAGAGGCAGAAACAGCAGAAGGACAGGAGCCAGAGTTAAACAACAAGAATACATTCAATGAGGAGGCAGAGAGTTCTCATCCTGCTGAGTTTAAGTAAGTTCTCACCTCTGGACTCACAGCTTCTGAAGTCTCCTTAGTTTTTTTTTGTTTTGTTTTTCCCTTTCAGTAACCCTAAACCCTAAACAGTGCATGTTAACTGCACTTAAATCAAATAAAAAACCTGTGCAATAATGTTGCCACTTTAATAATGTTGAATTCTAAATGTTTCTATGTTTGTTTTAAGTCATAGTAGATTGGTCTATATATAGAGTATTCTAACATATTCTGTTCTTATACGTAGTTAAAAATGACGTTTAATAATTCATTTGTATATTGTTCATTCTTTATATTTCAGGGTGGACAACAATCACCTGCTTCTTCTCATGATTCACGTATTCAGGGAGAATGAGGAGCAGCTTTTCAAGGTGAAGGAAAACACACTTTGTTTTATAAAGTGAAATCCTTTGGGGGAAAATTTGAATATATTGGAGTAATGGCTCAGCTGTACGTACATTAACAAGGGAGTGATGGTTTGTGTAAGACTTGTGTAAAAACTAGGGTCTTTCACACGTCTTCAAGCCAGTTTTGGTTTTGTTACACACACACACATGTTACAAAATGAACCAGTGGTTTGGAGACTGTTGCTCAATGGAAGTGTTGAAAGGCTCAGTTTGCCTTAATGAACTGCTTGTTCTCCAGCTGTAATAATGTATCTTATCAGTATTTAGTTAGGAGTTTCAAATCAGGATGAGTATTGATATTGCCACTTGACAGCATTTCTCTTTATGTTTCAGATGTTGAGAATGAGCACAGGCCACATGGAGGGTGACCTACAGCCACTGTACCTGCTGCTGACTGACTGTTACATCTACCTGCTGAGGAAGGGTAAATGTTAAAAAGAACAGCAAATATTGACTTTTTTGGAAACACCTGAGTGCTTTTTTTACATATGGACGTCATGTTTTTATCTCGGACTTACCATTTAACTTTTGATCGAATCTGTAAAAACAGATGGTGTTTCTTTTTCTGAAACATCCCTGCAATGGTTCTCTAACATCAACACAATGTTAGAGAAAGTGGAGAACACATTTCAATAATGTTATTTTGTAGGCAGAACATAATTCCTATGAACATGTTCTCACTGCATGACTCTTGTTTTCCTCCCCAGGTGCAGCAGAGAAGCCTTACACTGTAGAAGATGCCATTTCTTACAATGAGCTGGACTATCTGTCAGTAAGTGTCCTTTACAAACTGGTTATACACACACATCTGCAGTCAAAAGTGAGTCCAGCAAACCAAATAAGGCATAACTGATTTTTTATGGTTCCTTGACGTCACCAAAAATGTATGAGTTAAAAAAAGAGGCCCTATTGTGCTTTTGGGGGGTATTCCCTTTCCTGTAGTGAGATATAAAGATATTTGTGCATGTAAGTGTGTGTTAACATGCCCCAGCAGAGGCACTAAATACAAATATTAACCTGGATATGGGTCATTTTTTAAATCCCTTTTGAGATATTCAGGTGTCATGTCACATTAACGCAACAGCAATAAGAGTTAAAAAAATAACATACAACAGCTAAGAGTTTACACAAGGTTGAAAATAAGAATTCAAATAAACATGTCAATAACATTATGAATACAAATAAAAACTTTGAGGTAATGGTAAACACTGAGAAGAGGAATTCACATATATACAGATACTGCTCCATAACTCCCATCTGTTACATCATGGTTGAACCTGCAGTCTACATGATCCTCAATGTGATCCATGTTAACTTACAAGATTTGAACCATGTAGTCGGGGTAGTGAAGCACAGCGTTTTGTGTCTGATACCTTATTTTGAACGTTGTTTTACTTTAGGTGGGCCTCGACCAACAGACAGTGATGGTGGCTTGCAACAACAGACGAAGGAAGTTCCTGTTGGACACAGCCGATGTTTCTCTGACTCTGTGAGTGAACCTGCATTTCTCCTTTAGTTATTGGTTTTTAACTCCATAATTTGTCTTAACAAGCCATAATTGTGTCAGTGTGCAAAGAACCAGCATGCATACTTCTAAAATCTCACATCTGAGCCGTACTAGACACTTGGCTGATTGTTATGCCAAGTTCACACTACAAGATTTTTAGCCCAATCGGCCGCTCCCAGAGGGATTTTGGAGCTCGGGGATGATTAGATGCAAATCGGTGTTAAATCGGCAGTCGGCATTTGATTGTTATGTGTGAACTTTTCAAAGAGCGAGGTGAGAGACTCCCCGAGGCCTCCCCGAGGCCCGACAGATATCTAGCAAGCTAAATATCTGGACCTGTCTGCAAGTCTAAATCCTGTAGTGTAAAAAGGGTTGTGCCTGCTAATGGATGCGCCAACGAGCTACAGCCAATGAGAGCGTGAGACATGGGGTGAGGAAAAGCCCCGGGGAGGAGCTGCACAACTTTCAATTCGTCATTTCCCGTGTCACTTCTTGCGTGTTCTCGTGACAAAACGTAGTTTGGAGACCAGACAGACTCCTCTGGGATTTCTCCTGGTGACAGATCTTGTAGTGTGTGACCTCCTGTCGCCGTTCAATCGCGTAGTGTGCACACCACAACGACTTCAAGACTCCCAAGCGAGTTGTGTAGTGTGAACTGGCAAGCGATCTGATGACTTTGAAAGTCATGTAGTCTGTGCAAGGCATTAGTCTCTCCTCTGATCTCATCCAGTCCATCCTTCTTCTCTTACAGGTGGTTCTTGTCCGTTCTGAAGTCAGCCATGGTGAAGGGATGTCGTGAGCCTCCTTACCCCTCTGTGCTGACCGACGCTACCATGGAGAAACTGGCTCTCACAAAGTTTGTCTCCCAGGAATCTCACTGTGAGGTACATATACGCTAAACCTTACACACACTGCTTTAGCTCCTTTATTACAGTTCTGTTTTTAACAGAGAGAAAGCTGACAAACATGCAGCTCTTCAACCATTAATCATAAACGAAAATAACAGAGTTTTGACTGAAAATTTGACTGAACGTATACTTGTTTCTTGTGTCTCCAGGCATATGAAGTGTCTATCCAACTGTATTCACTGGTCCACTGGGAGGATCCTATGGACATGACTCTGTCCCCCCAGGGTGGCCCACCATCTGCTGGACAACCTTCCAGTACCAAAGATGGTTCCCTGCAGTACCGCTGCGGATCCACCTACCTGGGCAAGGAGCTGTGGAAAAGCTGCTACCTTGTCCTCAGGTTCGGACAGCTCCTTCCAGCTGCTATCAATGTGTTTCCTGAATATGTCTTTGCTAGATTCAATACAACATTGTTTACATTGGACATTAACCTTCCCGCATTGTGTATTAACAAGGCTCTTTCCTTCACAAATAAGCATTAATGTCCAGGGTTAAAGACAAAAGTTTTGATAGTTTTGAAAATGCCTAATGGTCCTCATCATAGGAATATGCTTTATTTACATTTTTAAATGTGAAAATGTTTGATTTAATCATAATCTTGGTTATATCAACACCAGCATGTAAACCAACAATATTTTGAATTAAATATGTATATGAACAGCTGGTAAAATAAACACATTAGCAATATACATTTATTGATGTAAGTATAAAGACAAAAGTTACATTTAGTTTGTGCAATTGCATGTATAGTAACTGTGTGTGTGTGTGTGTATATATGTGTATATATATATATGTATATATATACACATATATACATATATATATGTGTATATATATATGTATATATATATACACATATATATATATACATATATATATATGTGTATATATATATGTATATATATACACATATATATACATATATATATGTGTATATATATGTATATATATGTATATATATATATACATATATATACATATATATATGTGTATATATATGTATATATATATATACATATACAGTGGGGCAAAAAAGTATTTAGTCAGCCACCAATTGTGCAACTTCTCCCATTTAAAAAGATGAGAGAGGCCTGTAATTTTTATCATAGGTACACCTCAACTATGAGAGACAGAATGAGAAAAAAAATCCAGGAAATCACATTGTAGGATTTTTAATGAATTTATTTTCAAATTATTGTGGAAAATAAGTATTTGGTCAATAACAAAAGTTCATCTCAATACTTTGTTATATACCCTTTGTTGGCAATGACAGAGGTCAAACGTTTTCTGTAAGTCTTCACAAGGTTTTCACACACTGTTGCTGGTATTTTGGCCCATTCCTCCATGCAGATCTCCTCTAAAGCAGTGATGTTTTGGGGCTGTCGCTGGGCAACACGGACTTTCAACTCCCTCCAAAGATTTTCTATGGGGTTGAGATCTGGAGACTGGCTAGGCCACTCCAGGACCTTGAAATGCTTCTTACGAAGCCACTCCTTCGTTGCCCTGGCGGTGTGTTTGGGATCATGGTCATGCTGAAAGACCCAGCCACGCTTCATCTTCAGTGCCCTTGCTGATGGAAGGAGGTTTTCACTCAAAATCTCACGATACATGGCCCCATTCATTCTTTCCTTTACACGGATCAGTCGTCCTGGTCCCTTTGCAGAAGAACAGCCCCAAAGCATGATGTTTCCACCCCCATGCTTCACAGTAGGTATGGTGTTCTTTGGATGCAACTCTGCATTCTTTCTCTTCCAAACATGACGAGTTGAGTTTTTACCAAAAAGTTCTATTTTGGTTTCATCTGACCATATGACATTCTCCCAATCCTCTTCTGGATCATCCAAATGCCCTCTAGCAAACTTCAGACGGGCCTGGACATGTACTGGCTTAAGCAGGGGGACACGTGTGGAACTGCAGGATTTAAGTCCCTGGCGGCGTAGTGTGTTACTGATGGTAGCCTCTGTTACTTTGGTCCCAGCTCTCTGCAGGTCATTCACTAGGTCCCCCCGTGTGGTTCTGGGATTTTTCCTCACCGTTCTTGTGATCATTTTGACCCCACGGGGTGAGATCTTGCGTGGAGCCCCAGATTGAGGGAGATTAGCAGTGGTCTTGTATGTCTTCCATTTTCTAATAATTGCTCCCACAGTTGATTTCTTCACACCAAGCTGCTTACCTATTGCAGATTCAGTTTTCCCAGCCTGGTGCAGGTCTACAATTTTGTCTCTGGTCTCCTTTGACAGCTCTTTGGTCTTGGCCATAGTGGAGTTTGGAGTATGACTGTTTGAGGTTGTGGACAGGTGTCTTTTATACTGATAACGAGTTCAAAAAGGTGCCATTAATACAGGTAACGAGTGGAGGACAGAGGAGCCTCTTAAAGAAGAAGTTACAGGTCTGTGAGAGCCAGAAATCTTGCTTGTTTGTAGGTGACCAAATACTTATTTTACCGAGGAATTTACCAATTAATTCATTAAAAATCCTACAATGTGATTTCCTGGATTTTGTTTCTCATCCTGTCTCTCATAGTTGAAGTGTACCTATGATAAAAATTACAGGCCTCTCTCATCTTTTTAAATGGGAGAACTTGCACAATTGGTGGCTGACTAAATACTTTTTTGCCCCACTGTATATACATATATATACATATATATATGTGTATATATATGTATATATATGTATATATATAGTCATAAAAAGGCTAAGAAGGTATTTCAATTACTGTGTTTTGCCTGCCAAAAGGGTAGGTCACATTTACCATAATCTGTAGTATTATGGTAAATGTATTGCAAGCTATTTGATACTTCTGAAGTGAAAAATGATACTTTAGTGGTTTTGAGTGGTTTGTGATTGTATGTCTATTATTAAAAACATATTTATGTAATTTATCGTCTAGCTTCTGATTAATACAAATAATTGCCCTATTTTCCTGCAGCAGAGGGATTCTGTACCTGTATGCAGAAAGAACTGATGTGACGCCTGTGCTGTCCGTCAGTATGGGGTAAGACATCTTCTCTTGTCATAGCGATAGAGGCACAGGTGTTGCTAATAACACTTAAAGGCAATAAACACTCTGAGGAATAGGTATTCACTGATATGTTGTCTCGCAGAGGAGAGCACTGTGGAGGCTGCCGGCGCTCCAACAGCACGGAGCGGCCCCACGCATTCCAGGTCATCCTGACGGAGCGGCCCCCGCTGGAGCTCAGCGCCAACAACGAGCAGGACATGGCCGAGTGGATGCTGCTGCTCTGCCAATCCGTCTCCAAAGGGGTAAGGAGCTACAACATGTGTTCAGCAAGCACGTGTTACTTTTCCAGTATCGCAGGCATCACAATATTTTTTTTATAGATGCAGGGGGACAACTATGGAATGCTGAATTGTTTATTTAAGCCCTGTTTATATGCTCATGGTGTAATTCAATTAAAGCCTCCTCCCCTGCAGGTCATCCCTCAGGGTGTGGCCCCCACTCCCTGTATCCCATGTTGCTTGGTGATGACAGACAGGAAGCTGCTCACCTGCCATCAGGACTGTCAGACCAGTTTCTTCCGCTCGCTGGGCAGTGCTGACATCTGTGACATCACTGCTGTCAGCGTGGAGACCGATAAGGAGTACTGCGTCGTTGTGAGTGGTCGTCTGTTCAAAAAAAGAGGATTTTATATTAGACTTGTATTAATCTGTAATCTTTATGTCATACGGTTTGAATGAATTCACTGTGGACTTAGCTATGGTATTAAGTTCTCCTGAGTCTTAGGAAAAAAAATGTTGAAAAGCAGAAGCTCCTCCATGCTTTCCGTATGTAAATAAAGCATATACAAATTAAAAATGCCAAAGACCTTAATGTCACATAAAACAAGAGCAAGAAGAAATCTGAATTCATGAGAAAGTTGTTATTTTACTCTATATATCGAAAGGCGTGACAGCACAACGATTAGACCAGTGTATTAAGGGTGTTCACAGCTAAGATTGTAGCTCAAAGGAACCCTGTGTTTCATCTCCAAATTTTCCTCCGACTGTGGTGATTGGACTTGAATCAGGCTGCTTGGTTCCACATTTTTACTGATGTATTTCTCCTGTGTTAAGGACCTTTAATGTGAGCCTCCCCATTTGTCCTTCTGTAGGAGTTTGCCTCAGACCGGACCCAGTTCCTTCCTCCCTGGGTGTTGTACTTCAGCGGCTGTGAGGAAAGAGATCGCCTGCTGGAGGTGTTGAGCAACACATGGAAGGCCATTTTCCAGGTGAGAGGATAGACTTGTTGTTATTTAAAGCTGTCAACATCTACTACTAGGATGTTGTCTCTAGCTGTCCTTTTGGATAAACCCTCACATATGTCCTCTCCACACACAGGTTGACCTCCCCCACAGAGAGGTGCTGGACCTCTCTGTGCAGAAGCGCTGCAGCGAGGCCCTCGCCCTGATGCACAGCGCCTGGCAAAGGGCTGACAGTCTGGCCCGAGGCAGAGCGCAACGGGAACCCTGGTGCTGACAGACACACCTGTGGGTCGCCACTGAGACATACTGATAAACGGTTTGCTATAGTTGCAGAATACATAGATTAAACTCTGGCATACAGCCACTGTAACCCTGAGCTCTAAGCTCAAAAGATCAGACACAGTTATTGGTCGTTGCACTGCAGCGTGAGCTTGTGATGCACCTCTGAATTGCAGATCTCTATCAGAGAACTGCCTGCAGGAGTAGCAAAGCATACAGCAGATCACACCACAGGGATGCAACAGCAAGACATTCTTAATTTAAATTAAATGAACGAAGACCGACGGAAGGATACAAATGATTTGATTTGATTTGATGCTTGTGACGCATATTCCTTTATTAGAGGATATTAAGAAATAGAAGCAGAATACCTAATGAAGGAAAATATTATGATGTAATATTTTTTCCATTTGGAAAAAGCTCTGTAGGAATCGGTGATGGGTAATTACAGAAGGAACATACAGATAAAAGTTAAGTCTTAGACTTTATAAGGGTAAAAGAAACATTTGAGGAAGCTGAGTTGGAAGAAAGACAAGGGTCCATTACCAGCAGCTTCACTGCACAGTGAAATGTTTTCTTTACAAATTTAAATTCTGAGATGCATGTCGAGAAAGCCATATGTTAAGGGGGCATTTGACTTGCGACGTGGAAAAGTCCTGCCTCCTTGCCTTGCAGACACACAAAAATTCCGCTTTCGGACACAAATGTTTGCTTAGTGAGGGCCTGTGTCCACAAAGCTTATTTTTTAAATTGATTCAATTGATTCCAATCAGAACCGAGCGCATGCTGTCGGAGGCATCTTTTTTCTGAGCGCTCCTCTGTCAAACGGGAACTTTCAAAACAAAGACCTAAAAGCCCATTGGTTGGAGCAGATCGGCCGGGTAAATAAGCGCAGGGATTGTTACTGTTGAGACGCTGGGAAGGGACGCTGCCCAGTGCCCTGCCAGCCATTTTCTGCGAAAAAAAGGCACTATGTGGACCCTTACAAGATGTGCTAGTAAAGTGCAAAATAGAGCATTTAAACAGTGCTATAGAGTATCATCACATAAGCTGATATCTCAATATGAAGAATACCTTTATATTCAGCTGTTTCACTTTGCATGACATGCTCCTGTCGTCTGTCTGAGATCTTGCTGAAGCAATGAAAAGATTTTTTTTTAAATCAGGAAATGCAACAGACTTGCCTTTTATCTCCGCTTTGTAGAGACGAGCGGAGGCTTCCATGCAGACTTGCACATTGTGTTCGCTGTTGTTTTGGTACCCGTTGTGGTTATGTGTGAGTACCATAACATGCTTTCATTTCCATTTTAGAGAAAGTGGGAACAATTGTTACTAAATTATTGAATTCATAGTGGACATTTTATTGTTCAGGATATTGTCGTATACCTCTCATTAAGTGTATCGAGTAAGAATACCCGTCAGTGTGAAGAATATGTTACAGAGTTTTTTGTTTTAAATGAGTGGCATCATACTGTACTGTGCAGTACGACCTGACCACTCCACTAAATTAACCATGCCTTTCTGCACTCATTAAGACACTATAAGGTTTATTACATTTTGAAATAGCCTTTTAACCAAGAGCAGAGTATCATCTTCTCTTAGCAGATCAATGCTCTCAAGTAGTCTGTAAAATCAAATAATATTAAAGCATTACTTGGAGAAATCTTAAGAGTAAGAAAACCCTAAACCGGCTGTGATTAGGGCTGGGCAATACATCGTTATAATATCGATATTGTGATATGAGACAAGATATCATCTCACATTCCTGAGCGTAATATCGCGCAACTCTCTTTTCTTGGTTTTAAAGGCTGGATTTTGTTTTAGCTGCAGTACTATTTGCCTTAATATCCACAAAACTAAGCATTATTTTAAAACATGTCCTCTTGTAAATATTTTGTGAAAGCACAGACAACCCTATAATATCTTCCCAATATCTATATTGAGGCATTTGATCAGAAATATGGTGATATTTGATTTTCTCCAGATCGCCCAGCCCTACCGATGTTAGCAGCTATTTATTTTCCAGAATGTGTCATAATGACAATTGTCCAATAAGGGGGTTTGCCTAAAATGATATTGGGTTACGCATCTGCCTTCTACAATACCACTGATATAGTGCCGCTGCTCTGTGTAACTGTGTTTCAGCTCTCAGTACGAGTCTAAAATCAGTGTTAGATTTCTTTTTCTGCTTCCTTTTTGGACAACCCTTCACTAAACTGTACAAAATGGCCAATTTGGTTAAAACTAAATGAAGCATTATTTATCCTTAATATTATCTGTTGCCTTAGACTGTCCGATTTGACAGACTGTGTTGGAACACTACAATCATTTGACAAGTCAAAGTATGTGCTGTATGTCGGGCTCAGTATCCAATGTTTTTAAGTACAGACATCATGTTGTCTGTATTGAATGTTGTTACTCATTGTCATTTAGTTAAACATTTCCTGATTTTTGCTGTTGAAATCCGGCAGGTTAGTGTTGAAAAATGTGATTCTATTCAGCAAAATACGGTACAAAATAATTTCCATTTTGGTATTTTTTCCCTGAGGTTTTGAACAGGCCCCGATAAAACCCTCACCTGATACGCAGCCATATGTCATAAATGTATGTTTGTGCACAATGTCTTTCTTCATGTCCACATAATCAGCGCTTTAAGCCTCTCTAAGTGCTATCATTCAACTGTGGCGCTTTTACAAAGAAATCTAATCTCAGGTGAAAAAGGTACGTCACATCCGAAACCTTAGCAATCACCGTTTGTTTCTATTGTTGCTGCTGTTTTGTCAAATTATTTTTTTTTTTCTAGTTTGTTTCGATGCAGCGTTGTGAAGTTGTTTTGCGCACACAAACAGACAAGGCTGCAAAGGAATATTAAATGATGGATAAGGTGGTATGTAAAAGTCCTTTCAATAATTCAGTGAGATCTAAAAAAGGATCTAGGAGTAGCTCACCAAGTGGATTATTTAAGGAACTTTTGACCAGGGAGAGACAGACTTACTTGAAATGATTGTTGGATTATCAATAAAGAAATAAAGTTGTGGCCTATGAAGTGTATATAAAGAAAAAGGTTAAAGTTTGTCTTACTCGAACAGAGGTTTTGAATGTGGGACATTGCTGGCCAATGATGGATGACATCTTCTAAGTGAACAGCGCCTTTTACATTTTGTTCATAAATGTATACTGCATGTAATATTTGTACAATATTTAGCAGTTTTATTGAATTGTAAATAGAGCACTAATCGAATATAACATTCTGTACACTCGCACATACAGACGTGCATGTCCAGGAGGTTTTATAATGTTAATGAATGTACAAATAAACCTTTGTGATTTGAAAGCGTAACTGAATAAAGTGAGATGAAAAGAACTGGCTCCTTTGGTGATACATTCGCTATAATATGTTCCAGTGTCTCTGACTTTACCACTTATATTTCTGTTTTAGGTGAAACCAGGGAAGAGCAGTCAGTCAAATCAAAAGGACAGTCATGTTAGAGCAGGGAGAGAAGACTCACAGGTAAGAGAGCAGATGCAGCTGCTGTAATATGTAGTCTCCATTGCACACAAAACAGCATACTGACTGTAATGTTTTTGTGGGTGATTTATTGGTGATAACTGTCCACAATTAAATAATCAAATGAAATCAAATTTGGGCCATCGGTATCATCTAAGGGGACAAAGTCTCATAGTGATTTTTGGCAAGGTATACACCCCTAGTACTAGAAAAATCACGATAGCAGTGCAGGGGTGGTAGCGAAATCACTTTTTTCAGCTCATGAAGTTACTAATCCCCTAAGATAAATTTAGTTTTTGGAATCCGGTGTATATCTGCTTTAGGCTCATGGTAGGGATATTGCCGATATTCTATAATATGGTGCTTGGTGTCGTTGGAAAGGGGACCTTTTAGGCTTTCATTTAACCCCAGTACTGAATCTGTCCGACAAACACAGAGGTCACATGACTTCTTCTTTAAACCAGAAATAACACACTTTTTCTCACAATTTCTGCCTAAACTGAATGCTTTCTTTTATCCCGGTAACTAGAACGGCTTCTTGTTGGACTGCTCACTGGAAATCTGGGCACCAAAACTCAAACACAGAAGATCACTGCTTTGGTTTAATCATTTAGTCAGGACATAATATACGCTGTCACAGGTGGTCAACATAAAACACCAAAGCACATTCTACTCACGTATGCTGTAAAAACACTGACGGATAATACTGAGCTCATACAAACACTGAACAAGCTGGGGCATGGGGTGTCTTACTTCCAGCTTGAAGAGAACAACACTGCTCTGTGTCTCCAAAAACTAGCAACAGCCTCTAACCAAAGAGTTGTACTTCCAGCCTCCATCAAGCCTCATGTCTTCACCAATCTTGCATGGGATAATATTGATAGACTTGCATAGTGGTACAGGCCAATGTCTATGGATCACATCTGTCAAGAACTGATCTTCCACACATTGGGAAACTGAAGCAGAGATCAGTCACCATTGAAGACCAAGGCCTGGAAGTATATGTAGCATGTGAGCAGGTTTGAAAATTAGCATGAAGCTATAATCATCTATCTATTTTCTATGTACCCAATTTAATTGTGATGTACATTCCACATAAAGCATTCATTCATTCAGGTGCACATGTGGACCCACAACCTCTTCCAACAAGGGAATACTGTATCCAGGAAACCAAGGAGGCTGCTCTTCTTGCAAGAAATGAGACAACGGTGTGGGAACTTGCAAGGCAAACAGATCCAGAGAATTAGACAATCCCCAGCTAGATTGGTTTTAATATCAGCACCAGGGACCAGGAACCAATCTCACAAGATATTGTTGGGTATCTGCCAACCATCAACTCACCAGCCACAGAGATGAATACAGTGTTTGAAATCCTGAAATAATCTGAGCTAATCAGGAAGGAGCTGCACCTAGAGACAATAGTTGTAGTCATGGATCAAGCGCTCTATGCAAAAGCCGCTGAGATAACCTGGAAGCACAGAGAATGGTTCTCCAACATTCTTCTCAGGATGGGGACATTCCATACCATATGTAATGCCTTAGCCATCATAGGAAAGCGGTTTAGGGATGCTGGTCTAAAGGACATATGCATAGAGGCTGGAGTTGTCGCAGAGGGGTCCATCAATGGAGTCCTTGACGGTAAACAGTATAACCGTGCAGTCAGGGTCCACAAGTACATCTCAAAAGCACTGATGAGACTTGCATGGGAAGACCACCACCATGATCAACAAGCTCAGGTACCACCTTTTCTGTGCAAAGAAAGGTGAAATCGAGAGTCATCAACTCGCACCGTGCAAGGACAGCTTGAGGCAACACACACTGCGAGCTAACTATCAGGCTGGTATTTGGAGAAAAAGACCCACAAGTGCCAAGCCCTGTTGGCAGAGGATGGAAGATGGAGAAAGAGGAGGAAGGTGAACAGTTGGTGCTGCACTGGATGGAAGACCAGCCAACAACTGAAGCTGTCCTGGATCTACTCGCCTGCAACTGCACTACATTTTTTTCACTCCCACGATGTATGTGTCTTGCAAATGGCCTCAGGTGCACAGATTGTGTAAACTGACAGAGTGTGAAAACCAGGCGACCTGTGTAGAAAGTTCAGATGAAGACGAGGACGACATGGAAAATGATGATAAGTTAAGAAAATAATGGATATCAACATACAAACCAGTCTTTATTGACTTTTACAACTAATAGGGCTCCATCCTATTTGTCCATTCTATTCGCTCTATTCTATTTTGAAGACTTGTGCTGGCTGCACAAGCCTAATTTAAGGCCTCTCACAAATAAATAGTATGGGTATATTATACATTTTCTGAATCATCAGAGTGCATTGGGTATTGTCAGACAGATTCAGTACTGCTTAAATGAAAGCCTAAAAGGTCCCCTTTCCAACGATACCAAGCACCATATCATATAATATTGACAATATCCCTACCATGAGCCTAAAGCAAATATACACCAGATTTCAAAAACGGAATTTAATTAAGAGGGTTAGTAACTTCATGAGCTGAAAAAAGATTTCGCTACCACCCTTGCACTGCTATCATGATTTCTCTAGTACTAGGGGTGTATACCTTTCCAAAAAACAATGATAGCATTTGTCCCCCCGATGATATCGATCAACCCCCCTTGCTCATGGACTATTATTGTAGTGAGACAAATTTCCCAATATGTTTATTTTATGCCTGGTTGTATTGTTTGGAGTTTGCAGCACCTACTACATACTACACAGTTTGGAAATTCCAGCAACTAACACCTTTTAGGACCTTTTGTTTGTGATTTCCTTAAAGAAGCCATATTATGCTCATTTTCAGGTTTCATATTTGTATTTTGTGCTGCTACTGTGTAATGTTTACTTCCAATTTGATGTTTCAGGCAGGGGGGGAGTGTGTGGGAAAGAACCTCCCTCTGGAGGGAACTTTGGGATTTTAGTGCTTGCAGACCATTTACATGCACAAAAACCTATATACACACTACGGGAAAGGGAAACCCCCCAAAAGCTTAATAGGACCCCTTTAAGGACAGTTCAGTTAACTTTAAGACTGGTACAACTGTAGATCTTTGGTGCCAGCTGTAACAAAGGACAATATGTAGCACAGCATAGAGCAGACAGCATGTTCACTGCCTCTGGTGTTATTGATTACCTTTTTGTTGTTGCTAGGGCAACAAGTTACTGCTGGTCTATTTCAATTACATTTTTATTATTAAAGCAGCATTAAATGTCACCTTGGGTGTACTTGTGCCGTTTCCATGGTTTCTTCCAGCCATTAATTCCCTGCTTGTATGGTTTTCTCTGCGCACAACAACACAGAACTGGATCAAAGAAGATTATGGGGAGTTTTTTTCACTTACAGATCTCCTTCAGAGAGGAAGGAGATGGAAAGGTACATTAACTCGCAGCAGGACATCACAATAGGGGGCAAAAGCTGACTGTTACAAATACAGTGTACTGACTAGAAGAGAGTGCCGTTTTAAATTGATCACTGACGCAGTCCTTACTGCAGATGGTCCATGGCCTACTATGAATTGTAACAGCATCTTCTAGACTCATCCTCAGTGGAAAGTGTCCTTACATAGTGACTGAGCAAGAGTAGAACAATCTAAAGAAACTTTGTCAGATCTATAACGAGGATAAGGAGTTAAGTAGCAATTGTTTTGTCTCTGAGAAGTTCAAAGAAACAGAGTTGGAGGATGTTAATTGAAAAAGGAAAAAATGATCAGCTGTGGCTTAAGGAACTTCTCAAGGACAGTTTAAACAAGGCTAGTATTCAGCATACTGATGATTCAGCAATTCTTGAATCTTTCGCCAGGAAAAGAAAGAAAGCGCATTTGATGACATTAATTATTTTTTATGAGTTATCTAGGAAACACCAGGCACTGCAAAATCATATTATGTTTATTCAGTCTCCTCATTTATAGAGATAGAAACAGTTCCCCTCTGAAATCCCTGTGTTCCCTCCAGAGGGAGTTTCTCTCCCACACGCTCCCCCCCTGCTCGAAACGCCTCCATTGGACTCCTTCGTTTACTTCTGTAATAGTCACATCACTATGTCACACTTGACCTTCTATTGGCTGGTGCTCCAACACATTATTCGTGACAGGTTAAGGGGCAGGTTGACCGATCACAACAGAGCCGCCCAGCTTACCAATCAGAGCAGCAGAGGCAAAATACTAATATAAACCTGAAACTTAGCATAATATGGCCCCTTTGAGAAAATATTAAGATAGCTTAACGATTAATAAAATAATAAAGTCAGTTGAGACAATCGAATTCAACTTGAGGTTTTTTTCCCTAATAAATCAACCTTAATAAACATCCCTAATCATACTACTACCCTCATTTTGAGTGTATTTGCAGTTGTATATACTGGACAAAACTGCCATGCTCTCTTGCCGGGGACTCTTGTGAAACTTTTAATTATCCAAAAAGTAAACTTAATTTCTACCGAGTATTATCCATGACACATGCCGTGCTTTCCCTCTTTTGCTCTGCTCTCCAGTTTTTCACTCCGTAATGCAATTTTAATACCTCCCTCCTATGACTCATCTCCCTGTCTCCCTGTCTGCTGCTCTTATTTCTGTTTTGAGTGCTGCAAAGCGTTCCACTTAAAAAGGAGGTTTGGAGAAAAACAATTACGTCGCTTATGGTGCAAGTGGACATCAAATAAGAGGATATTAAGGCGTGCACAACCTTATAGAGATGCTGTTCATCAGGAAATACATCTGATAGGGGCGGAGCCTCTTCTCTAACCCTGTTAATAATGAATGTTAATTTTGTATGCGGTGTACATCTGGAAATCAACTAAATGAAATTTGACAAACAGCTTGTTTAGATTAGGAAAACACTAATTAACAACAAAGAGGAGATCCCCCCCCCCCCACCACCACCACTACACGTTTTATATCCTGCATAATGAGCGTTGAAGAGAAAGCTAGGATTTTATTCTCCCATTCTCCGCCCCTGACTGACTATTACATTATTTATGAAGTAGGGATGTGCGCTGTGCTGCATGTCCTGATGCACATTCCCTCTGCTGAAATGCAGCTGCTGCCTGCATGCTACGTATATTACGGTATTTTACAGCTATCTGGCAGAGGAGCTTGACGGCTGCAGAGATAGGGAAGAGGGAGAGGAGAAGGGAAGCACAGATTTCTGCAAATCCAGACTTAGGCAGCTGATTTTCACCTGACTAAAGGTACAGTATAATTTTTTTCTCTGTTTCTTTAAAACATGTGTATCTTGGATTTACTTCAGTAATAAGCTCTTGCACATTGCATTCTCATGTAATTGCTCAGCATATGTGACCACCCACAGGACCTTTTGCCATCCTCCTCATCATGCTGAGGAAGGGAGACAGAGAGGTCCTCCTGGATCTGCACTCTGAGAGTGAAGCACACACCTCAGACGGATATGGGAGTGTGCACAATGGGAGCTATATCCCGCCTAGATGTGTAAGCAGAATTGTACTTCTTTTCCCCCATAACACTGCGGTCTGATTTCCTTTTATATAGGCATCACAAAGATTGAAAAGCGGCTATGGACCCTCGCTCATCCCTTCACACCTCACTAACTTCTCTGACATGTTGCAGTGTATCTGAAATACAGTAATACAAACTGTAAATCAGTAGGGAATAAATCATATTGTGAAACTCAGCATTTACATTAAAATATTGCCAATTATATTGTTAAAAGCTCGGTGTCATCTTGCTGGATTATTGCAAAGTGAAAGCTGCTGAGTAATGGCATGTAGTCTTATAGGTTTAATCTAATAAAGAGCAAATTAAATGTCAATATACAGAAAAAAAGCAAGCAAGCGGGAAAGTGAGAAGATTTATTTTTTATTATTTTCAAGCTCTTGTTATTTCAATAACTGTTTGGATGCATTTAGCTTTCAGCTGCAGCTGCTGACGACGATGATGATCCCATTTATATGCACTGTTATACAAAAAGTGAGCAGCCGGTTCCACATCAGGGGAATTACTTCAGAGATGGCAAAACCAAAATTGGTAGGTGAATCAGCGTCTCGCATTGTATTAGTTGTCACAGGCTCAATGATGGATGGCCAAGTCAGACCTGCGTTTGACCTTTTTTCTCTGGGTTCAGACTTCGTACTGGTGTGGGAGATTCGTTCGCGTAGGAAACGGCGAGGAAAAGGGAAGAGCGAAGTGACGGGTGAGGAGGGGGACGCAGCGCCCCCCGAGGAGAGCAGCCGGTCTGAACGCAGGAAGGCTCAGCTGGCACAGTGGAGGGAGAAGTTTGTTCACAATCTGGAAAGTGCTGGATTAGTTATGGAACAGGTGCTGTAAATCATAGTATGCTTTTCATTTATACGCATATTTACACCATTTTATTTTATTATTAAGCTGATTACTCAACTCATTAAAATGTTTTCTGTTTTGTTTAGGAGGAAACATCGAATGAAAAGAAAACAATCCACTTCCTTAAACTAAGCGCTCCTTGGGATGTGTTGGTATACTACGCTGAGGAACTCTGTCTCAGAGCTCCATTGCAGGTTAGTGCTGCTTGTAATAATCAGTTGAGTCTAGTCTGAACTCATAATGATTTTTATAGACAGTTGTTCCACACTGCAATGTCCTTTGGAATTTGTTCAGATATTACCTTTCCACTGATCCTGCTCACTGTTTTCCCTTGTGTAGAATATGTAACTATGCTCAAGGTAGATTAACATGGGATTTTGCACAGAAACGACTGGTTCTCAGACAGGGTCCTACTGACTTTATTGATTTTTTGACTTGGCAGCATCCTGTGGCTTGGATTATTGGGTGGCTTGTCACAAAAATCTAATCAAATTTCCATCAGCCTTAGCAAAGCATGTAGTCTTTAGTGCTACGAACATTAGCATGCCAACAAGCTAGGCGGGTGACTCTTCAGTGTAGCTCACTGTGTAAACAATGTTGTTATTTGCGTGAATATTGATCGGAAGTGTTGTCACAAATCGATCACTCCTGCTTTGAAATTAAACAAATAAACGTACAGATGGCTTCTATTGGACAGCATGAGGCTATAAGTACTAAGTAAAAATAGGTACATCTGTAGAGTGTAATGTTTTCCAGATTATTGTAAACCTTTGCTGGTCCCTTTCCTTCCGCTTTGAGGCTAAAAGCTAACAAATGAGATGTAGAAGTTTTACCCTAATCATTTTGACTATTACTATGAGCAACATCTGGCTGCTATGCATTCACATTGACATGTACACACTTAGCAATTGAGATACAGCACACAATGGCAAACACATTACACACATACATAAATGTATAGAAAAAATACATGGTAAACATATTTTACCTGTTAAACATCAGCATGGTAGGTGTAAGCATTTCACCCAAGCTAGGGAGCTGCTAGCATGGCTATAGATTCTTCTTTTACATCATACACTAGTTGAAGTATCTAGCAGAGTCTGCATTTATTGAGCAGGATTCAAATTGGTGCCCACATTTATTTTCAAAACTCTGGGATCTTTATCACGAAAACGAATTGCAAACCAGCAGTAACCACGTGTGTCTCTAAATCAACTGAAATGCAGCTTAAAAACAGAGACATGAAGGATTAAATGTTTGTTTCATACAGAATGAATGTGTTTGACTTTCAGGCTCAGCAAAACCTGGACCTAAACACATCCGCTCAGGTAATGGAGAGACTATGCATACCTAACGTGATGCTGGAGTCAGTGCCAAACAGGCCGCTGGACTATTACACATGTGCCTTTCGCAAGTCAAAGATGAACAGGTGAGTTCTAATCAACCATGGTTAATAACAGGATTGATAGGTGTAGGGGTATTTTTGGCTAAATTAATGTATCTCATCTTCAGGTTCCTTGGCTGTGACAACCATGACACCTACTTCACGAACACGCAGAGACACCGTGTTGTGAGTAGCAGGAATTCCTCTTCAGTGCATTTAATCAGTGAAGTATTCTCTCATGAAAGGAGAATTTATGATCATATCTAGGTGTATGAGATTCTTGCCAGAACGGTGTACGGCAAAAGGAAGAGGGCTGAGGTTGGTGTGGACAGACTGGTGAATGAAGGCGTTTACACAGCGGCTTTCCCTCTGCACGAGGTCAGAAATTATTCATCTGCTCTGTAATTGGATGTAACACTCCTGGTACCTGTCCTCTACAATAAGCATAATTATTTTCCCACAGGGCCCCTTCAAGCTTCCAAAGTGTGAGATTCGTCCTGACGAGCTGAACCAGAGGCAGATCCTCCACCACTACTGGGCCTGCTGGTGCAAGTGGTACAAGTACCAGCCACTGGACCACATCAGAGAGTACTTTGGAGAGAAGATTGCACTTTACTTTGCCTGGCTGGGTAAATATGAAATTGATTATTTTGCCATGAGATTTGAAGGTTGTTGTAGAAAACATGCACAGTATAGGCGTTTTTAGGAGCTTTCATTTGGATCTCACGGTCGTTGTCCGGAGATGGGAGTTTTCTCTCTCTCTCTCTAAAGGGGTTTCAGGAATCCTACAGTGTAGGATTTAGTAGCATCTAGCAACAAGGTTGTGGATTGCAACCCTTACCTTTCCAACTAGAGAACTACAGTGGCCTTAATGTACCGCAAAGACACGTAAGACCCTCTTTATGTGCATAGATGGTTTGTCTGCTTTGGGCTACAGTAGAAAAAAGCAGACGCAACATGGCAGACTACATGGAAGAGAAGCTGCTCCATTTCAAACAGGAAGGACTCATTCTAACATGAAAACAACACAATGATTATTAGTGTCAGGTGATTCCCTCAAAATCCTACCCTTTTTAATCTGAGGATGATATTTTACTTTATAACAAAACCTCACTCAGAAATACTGGGAGTTTATATTATAAGCCATTTTAAATCTGTATTACATTAATAGGGAGGCAGTGGGCAGTCTGTAGGGACTTGGTCTTTTGACCGAAGGGTCGCCGAATCACATCACCGGTCGGACTGGACACTTCCAAGGGCACCTCCTGATAGATGAATGTGGGAAAATCCACCTGTTTCACTTTTAAAATTTGGGCATTTGGCATAAGAAATTAAGTCTATCAACAATGAGAAGGGTGTAGCAAACACATCATTACAAACATTTGTGTTTTTCAGATCTGCTCCAAAATGTTGTAGTTCACCCTTCCTTAAAGTTTCACAATAATCTGGCCTGTAGTTTCTTTGTAATCCTGCTGACAAACAAGCAAAACAAACTGAAAAACATGACCTAATTAGCAGGAGTAGTACAACTATCATCCTCATCATTAGACGTTCTGTTCTGCGAAGCCACTCTGACCTCTTCATCAAGGACATTCCAGCATCAAACAGCCGTGTAATTGCACATCCCTGCATCATCCGGGAGCCGCTGCCTAATGGAGCTTTATGTCTCTGCAGGTTTCTACACAGCCTGGCTGCTGCCGGCTGCAGTGGTCGGGACCCTGGTCTTTGTTTCTGGTGTCATTTCCATGGGTACCAACACACCAGCGTGAGTCCACACACCACACAGGAAAGAAATGTTTCATTTCATAACATGAATCTGGAGCAGGACGGTTGAGTGTAGCAGTATATTGATTTAGTTGATGTATAAAGTTGGTCAAATCTTAGGGAATTGCCTCTACATGTTAAAATGTGACTTCCTCAGCAATAAAACACACCATGGCTCACTTCAGTAAAGTCAGGGGTTTCAATTCTGCTGTAGCCTCATCTGGTTTTGTATGACCTGGAGTTCAAGTAATATTAGAATACTGTAGATATATATTGATATGTTACGGATATTTTTGTCGTCTCATTAACAATGAATTCACAAATTGTGCTTGTGTTATGTTTTAACATGAAACAGATAAAGATATTAAACATTTAAATTGTTGCATCATAAAAGTGTTGAGTGAACAGCTCGCGCATCAGTGGCCGTATGTTTGTAGTCTCCACTCACTCTCGGTCATATTGACTGTCTCTTTGAAAGAACTGGCTCAAGAGAGTCTTGGGAAATCATTCTTTTATAAACTTTTAATTCTCAGTTGTTTGATATAAAAATAACTTACATGGCGAAATAATTTCTTGACCAATCACAACTGGGCACGTTGAGTTGCCTTGTTTTTTACCATCATGCCTCTACAGGTTAGCATTGAAAGTTAGCATCACAAGGGCTCCCTCGACTGGATTAGATTTTGGAAAATTGCAGAAAATAAGGCAAACACATTTTGTCCAGTGTTATAATTTCCACATATTAACTTCTGTACTAGTTACAGTAAATGCGATCGCCAAAAGTAAAAAACTAACGTTAGGCTTTAAACAAACTACATCACACTCACATGGCTGATCATCACTGATCATCTAAAGCCCGACTTTTGTTTGATGTGATAACATTTTCTAGTCTTATATTGTCACTTTTGACAATATAAGACTTCATTACATAGAAGCTTCAGACCGTTACAACTGGGGTATTTAATGACATAGTTAATGTCTAAAAACAAAACATAAACATTCCCCAAATCCTTCAGAAATGTATAATTGTATCTACACTATTATTTCCACATTATGCATAAAGTAGGCAGAGATGAAGATATAAATAAACCTAAGCATCAAAACTTAGTCTGTTCTGCATGAATATAAACTCCATATTTATTCGAACCACATGAGGTTTGTTGGGCCCAATTTATTATTTGTGTTTTACAGCACAGCAATCTCTACTCTGTACCTAATATTGCCTAAACAATTGTGTTGTGTTTACCATTCCTTCTCTGTGGGTTTTAGTGACAGACAATCCATCCCGCTATAAAGAAACAAGAGAGGTTAGAGGAAATGGAAGACAAGTCGATTTCTCAGGAAAGGAAACGACCCGATGTCTCAAATTCATGATGTTCGTTAGTTCACACTTTAGATTAAAGCCATTGATTAGTAGAGAACGGGTGGAGAGCTGTAGGCAGCCACAACAAACTTCAGCCTTCTCATGAGATAATGGGCAATTAGGGCAGAATAATCTTCCCATTACATAAATAAGGAGGATAGACGTCTCTTAGTGGATTTATTCCTACAGCATCACAGTTGCAGTGAGTCACTGACTAACTGTAGTGAAGGCGCGGTAGCTTATGAATGCTTTTATCACCTTTCATCTGTTCTGTTTTCTCACTCAATAAATGTTCCCTAGGTTTATGTGAATGCAAAATACAATACAGTTTATTTGCCTTATCTGTTACATTGATAACTATAGTTTCTGACAAATGTGCTTTGGCACCTGAGCCCTAGTTTGAAAGCTTTAAAATGTATTTGCTCATTTGTAACTAATCCATATGTATGTGTCTGTCAACAGTAAGGACATCTGTACCAGCGGAGCTACTTATCTCATGTGTCCTCTGTGTAATACATGCAAGGCCTGGAACATGTCTGATATCTGCACCATGGCCAAGGTAATACAACACATTTCACTAACCCAGCTTTATCTTTTTTTTTATCCATATTACAAAATTGATGACGTATAATCTGCATTGCAGTTGGGCTACCTGTTTGACCACCCAGGAACCGTCCTCTTCAGTGTTTTCATGTCCTTCTGGGCTGTAACCTTCCTGGAGTACTGGAAGAGAAAGATGGCCACCCTGGCCCATCACTGGGACTGCATGGACTTCCATGAAGAAGAGGTCTCACAATAATTCCTTTCTTTTTTCATCATACGGTTTTTACACTTATTGGCACTTAGACATGTTTTAATTTAGACAAATAGTTTCGGATTGGGGTTTATGGGCGGTAGTAGCTCAGTGGTAGAGTCTTGCCTTGGGAACTGGAGGCTCGCCGGTTCAAGTCCCAGAAAGGACCAAGCACAAACTTATGCTTTGATACTTTGAGAGGTAGAAGTTTGCCTACTGTGCACTGCTGAGTTGCCATGGAGCAAGGCACTATACCCCCCACCACACTGCTCCCCGGCCGCTGCATACTAGCCCCCTAATGCTTCTAGGATGGGTTGGATACAATATGAGATAAAATGTTGCTTTGTATGCATATGAAGGTTTAAGATTTCAGAAACAGATTTATAAGGTATTTGATTTTGTGTTTATGATGCATACACAATAAGAGAAAATAAATTGTAAGAAAAAGGGCCAAAAGTAGAAATATTATAAAAACAGTTTCAGAAACTATTATAACATTAAAAAAAATTGAGAAACATGTACAAAAATATTAATACATCAGAAAATATAAGTATGGCCCCGGCCGTGGCGCAACTGTACGCCGGCGACCCGGGGTCCTTTCCGGATCCCATCCCGACTCTCTCTCCCACTTTCCTGTCACTCTCCTCTGTCCTATCCGATTAAAGGCAAAACGCCCCCCAAAAAAAAGGAGAAAAAAAAAAGAAAATATAAGTATAATAAATTATGACCAAAAATTCTGAAAAATAAAATCTGTGCATGGAATGTAAAGTGGAGAGCTGTGCAGATTTAAAACAGAACAGAGATGTGAAAGCATGCCTCCATTTAAAGGTTCTTATTCTTAGTCAGGTTTTGTCTAATGTTGTTGGTTGGTGGTCGGTACCAGCACGGAAGCTAAGCAATGTACTGATGGGATAAGTTGCAAAATACATTTGAACCAACTACAAAAATCAAATCAACATAGTTTTAAGTATATGCCTTTTTTTCTACCTCTTTACCTTACCTTTACCAGACTTCATTGACAAAAACTGTCATTTTACCTTGCGGAACCAACAAGTTACGGGTCGTCTATGCCCCCTGCGTCAACAGCTGGACCAGTCTTAGCAAACCTACAACGAGTGTGTCCATTTATGCTGATGTCATCATTGTGTTCCCTCAGGAGCGTCCTCGTCCAGAGTTTGCTGCAATGGCCCCGACGATGGAGCCAAACCCAGTGACCGGGGTGAAAGAGCCGTATTTCCCAGAGAAGACCAGGCTGTCCCGTATGTTCACCGGCTCCATGGTCATCATCATGATGGTAAGACGCTGTTTAAACCTGTTGTTCTCTATTTTAATTCAAAGATCATATTTTAGATATCAAGCTTTTGCTGTAAAAACAAATGTTATTACCTTTATATAATGTATTTGTTTGGTGGTATCAGTTTAAAATGTATGAGTCTCAGATTGGCTGCTCATTATTACCAACTTCTTTTCTGAAGAATAGATGAGGATTCTTTGATTAAAGAGGCCCTATTAGACTTTTTGGGGTTTTCGATTTCCTGTAGTGTTTAAAAGGTTTTTGTCCATGAAAATGATCAAAAGTTTAAAAAAAACCAAATCCCTCCAGAGGGCATATTGCAAACATTGTAATTATACCCAGTTTCAGTAAAGAGGTCAGTAGAGCTCTGTTCTAGATGAGCTTTTAATTTTTTGATCCTGAAGAGAAAGAGAGGTGGGGTTCTGTGTATTATTCCACTGAATGTGAACAGTGGAAACTGAACCTCTCTCTTATAATGAAACCAGGTCAGTTGCCCACAGGGCTGGATCTGATCTGATAACCTGCATACTTTATGCTCACTCTCAGGATTGACTTGTTCCTGGAACAATACCTTATGATCAGTTTCTCCTGACAATAACGATGGAGCTGGACAATTGAAAATGGCACTAGGCCGACTGAATAGAATAGTATCTATGATCACTTCTCGGTACCTGGCAAGCAGACAAAGAAGAGTGACTGAGAAAAAAGCCTTTCCAATCAAGTAGCTTCTTATTTTTTGGTTATTATTGTGTAGCATAAGGGTGGGGAAAGCTGCATAAATATAGTCCACCTCCTAAAAACTACTTCAATGATATGTTCAGAAAATGTCATTATTTTTTTTCCTGTGTCTCCCCTCTCAGCTGTGCGTGGTGATGATCTTCCTGGTGACGGTGGTCATGTGCCGCGGGATCATCAGCTTGATGATGTTCCGCACCAGTAGCATCATCCTGCGTACAGAGGTACATCGAAGCAGCATAGAGCATTTACAGTGGGGATCTGGATTTATGTATCCAGATCCCCCCTCTGCTTTCTTTCTATCCACATGTCAACTGTCCTTTATGTCTTAATATTGCCTACATTGTAATATGAAATATGTATATATATTGTTATTTATTTTTGTATTTGTTCCCTTTTTTTGTCCCCTTAAAATGCTCAAGGAATTCAAAAAAAATAATTTTATTGAACATTTTATACCATCATTCAACTAGGCTTTATGAGTACCTGCAAATTAATTCCATGAGACAGTTATGATCCCTTAAATTACACATGATACAAGCAACCATGTCAACTGTAAGGGAGCCTGAAGGGACAATTGAGTGGGATTTGTTGGTATATCTGTCTTTAATAGTAGACCGTATAATGACTACTACATGATTACACTACAGGTGCAAAACAGCTCCTTCTACTCTCTGTACCCTCTGAACTTGTACAGTATGTGTGTGTGCATACTTAACAAACGTGTGTGCTCTCCTCCTCAGGCAGGAACCATAGCGAACATCTCCAGCATTATAGTGAGTCTGGGCCTCATCCTGCTGATGGGCCGGGTCTACACTGCATTAGCAGAGCAGCTCACTAAATGGGGTAAGAATCAATACTGCCTGAATGCTATATATTGATATCAGCCTCTCATGGATCTCCACTAACTAAAAGATAAGACTCCTTGAAGACGAGATGATGTCTTTCATTTGATCCCAGCACCAGGGTAAGAATAATCTTTCATTGTGGGCTACAAAAAGACTCAGCAGAGTGGGAGAGTGCAACTGTAACACAGAGCACCAAGCATCTGTGTCACTTTCTTTTAATTTTTGACATTGTTAGGGGTCTGGTTGAGTTACTGCATCATGTGGTTGCATTATGATGGAGCAATGAACAATACATAGACAATAGAGTGCCAGAGGAATGAGTTCTAAGACCCGGAAGTGAGTTAGCATTTTACAACTTCCGGTTCCCTCGTCTCAGAGTCAATGCGATTTCTCCTTAGGATTTTGGAAAATAGCTCGAAATAACGTCTGTAGTAGACACAAATTTAAGAGATGGTGATTTCATGACTTAGCTGCTACTTTTAATTTAGCTAGTTGGCTAACGGCTAAGCACAACAATCGTCAACAAGACAATTGAGGTTCAGGCCTACTGAGAGTTTCTCATGGTCACAATCATTGTTTAGCTTGTTAGCATTACACTGTTGGACATGCAAAATAGCAATATCAAACTAAGAAATTACAGGAGAGATTAGCATCCAGCCCGGTGTAGAGGTAATTTTTAATGGACTCACGTTGGCGTTGACGGACAGCCACCAGGCGGCGGTATCTCTCCTGAGTGGAAAATGAAGTGGGTATTTGGTCACTTAAACCAAACCAAAGAACTTTACAAATTGAAATGTTGATTCATGATAGGACAATACAAAATGTCATGAATTGTTATTACAAATGATCTTGTGAGGAACAGAAATGTTAGATCAAATTCATAACAATGAATCCTATTGTTTTTGAGACATTTCACTTTGTCCCAAAGAGTTTGTCAAAAAGAGTTCAAAGACAAGAAGATAAAAATATCATTATATTCAACAAGTTGTTGCTTAGATTACTCAACTTAGACTACTCAAATGCATGCAGATGACCAGACAGTTTAAAAAACCTGGTTAGTCCAACAACAATGTCATAAGTGCAAGTATAACATCACATTTCTTTTCTCTTTTACAGAGATGCACAGAACACAAACCCAGTATGACAATGCCTTTATCTTCAAGGTGTTCATCTTCCAGTTTGTCAACTTCTACTCGTCCCCTTTTTATGTGGCTTTCTTTAAAGGAAGGTGAGACACAAGTCGGTCTCCACACACACAGAAACAAGTGAGAAGTGAAGAACATTTGGTGCCAAATGAGATTCAACCTTTCCTACTTCTTTGTGTTTGCAGGTTTGTGGGGTACCCTACCAACTATGGGACCTTGTTTGGGATGAGAAATGAAGATGTGAGTCTTTGTAGTTGTTATATGGAGCAAGTGTTTTAGATCCCTGCTATTATATTTCTATCCAAGCATATAAAAGTATCATAATAAATTGTCGTAACTCTGTTTCTGTGTGTTTGCTACTGCAGTGTGGACCCGGGGGCTGCCTCATTGAGCTGGCTGAGCAACTCTTCATCATCATGGTGGGAAAGCAGCTCATCAACAACATTCAGGAGTTCATTATCCCGTATGTAAACCAGCATCCAACATCGTTACGCTTTCTCTGCTTTTATTAAACAGCTCTAAAGGTATCAGAGGCTTTTTTTACAAACTGGATTCACTTTGCATAACCAAAACAGAAGAACAATTAGCGGAATTAAACTAAAAAGATATAAGAATTTCAAAGTTTGAAGGAACACTGAGTAGGATTTGTCGGTTACAGTTTGTAAACACAGTCTGGCATGCATGCTTACAATATGGCACTTTGCTACCATAAAGAGAATACACAGGCAGAGGGCTGCAGGGTCTCTGCAGATACAGACACCACCATACACTTCTGCTTAGTCATAAGTGATTGATTTAAACAAAAGAAAATCCAGCTCAATATAGCATAAATAAGAATGATCATAATACAGTCATCTGATATAAGAGTTTTCCATTGTTTTTTGTGGCTGTTGCAACAGACTGCTCAGCTCCCTGTGTGTTTGGTGCAGTAAAGCTAATTTCAGTTCCACTGCAGCATTGGCACACTGTGTGTGTGGGTGTGTGTCTACAGACACAGGGGAGAATCAGAGGATTTTGGTAAACAAAAAGAAGTGTTCCCCTTATTTCAGAAATACGTTCAGAATGTAGAGACCTTCCAACAAGAGATCTATAATGCTTAGTAAAAGATGATTGCCTATCAAGTGGAAAAAATACCCATACATCTAAAGGAGGAGATTTCCTTTTTATTGTGTTTCTTTTTCCTTCCCTCCACTTTTTCTTGACCTTCTTTCTTGCAAGATGCCATAGTCAGTCATTTTCTGGCAAGTTTAGTTTTGTACGCCACTTGTTCGAGCTGGCAGGGTGAAAGAAAGGCCATACATTTTGATCATGAATTTATCTACGCTGTCATGGCCCGGCTCTTGGCCACAACAGAAAACGGTGGCAAGGACAAAGTTATAAGAAAATATATTTATTATAGCAAACAAATCAAAGACCTACCATCATGAGGTGTGTTAGTCAGTAAGATCAGTAGTGTAGATGTGGATGTGTGAACATGGTATGATGCAGGGTGTTGCATGCCGAACCAAAACAAAAGGGAAACCTAAGCATAAACGAGGCTGCTCTCCCCAGTCCTTCAGCCAAAAGAGAGACCTGTCAAGACTCTGGCTCCGGCCTTTAAATGCTCAGCCAGGTGCCTTCAATCAGTGCTAATGAAAGAACGGGAACAATCATTAAAGGGACAGACACCATTACAGGGACAACAGGGACGCAGGGTCGTCACATCCCCCCCTTAAAGTCGGTGTCCCTAGGACCACCGTAACACTAATTCCATCCCAAAAACAAAGATAAATACAAATAAAAAATATACGTACCACCTTTTTTCAACTAACTAGTTCAGTGGAGCACGTGACAGGGCACCAGCAATAACATTGTCTGATCCCTTAATATGCCTAACATCAAGGTTGTAAGCCTGAAGGAACAAAGACCACCTTGTCAATCTTTGGTTGGGACATTTCATAGAATGCAAGAAAGTCAGTGGATTGTGATCTGTGTAAACCAAAATTGGTCCTCCTGCTCCCACATAAACATTGAAATGTTGCAACGCCCAAATGAGTGACAGCGCCTCCTTCTCAATAACAGAGTAATGTTTCTGGTAACTGTTAAACTTCTTGGAGAAGAAGCTGATTGGTCTCACCACGCCTTGGTTATCACCCTGGAGCAAAACCGCACCCGCTCCCACCTGGCTTGCATCCACCTGGAGCATAAAAGGTCGATCAAAACATGGAGCAGCTAGTGCAGGAGAGGAACACAACAGAGATTTAATATCATCAAATGCTTTTTGACAATCAACCGACCAAGTATATTTTACAGTAGACTTAAGAAGTTCAGTCAGGTGAAACACAGTAGTTGAAAAATGTTGACAGAAACTCCTGTAGTATCCCACCATACCCAGAAACCTTTGGAGTTCCTTTTTGGTTGTGGGCTGTGGATATTCAGCTATTGCTCTTACCTTAGCCTGAACTGGGGCCACACAACCTTGTCCCACCACAGGGCCAAGGTATGTCACTGGCTTTTGCAAATTCACATTTGGCCAAATTTATTGTCAGGTGTGCTTCAGCCAATCGTTCAAAAAGCATCTCGATGCGCTGGATATGCGAAGTCCAAGTATCACTGCAAATAACCAAATCATCTAGATGCACAGTACAGCCCTTTAGGCCTGACACCACACGATTCATCAAACGTTGGAATGTAGCAGGAGCATTTTTTAACCCGAATGGCATTACTTTATACGAATAAAGTCCTGAGGGTGTGATAAATGCCGATATTTCTTGTGCACGCTTGGACAAAGGAACCTGCCAATAACCTTTAAGCAAATCAAACTTGCTAACATACTTGGCTGATCCCACCTGATCTATACAATCGTCCATTCTTGGCAAAGGAAATGAGTCAGATTTAGTCACTGAATTCACTTTTCTCATGTCAGTACAGAATCTAGGTGTTCCATCCTGCTTTGGCACCAAAATGCATGGAGACGCCCAACTAGATGCTGATGGGACAGCGATTTTATTCTCCAACATGTAATTAATCTCAGCATCCAAACAATTGCGTTTAACTGGTGGCATGTGATAAAAATGTTGTTTAATAGGCCGAGCATCCCCAACATCAATGTCATGCTCAGCCCAGTCAGTTTGCGAAGTAATGTCTTTAAACAGACAGATACTTGTGTACCAACGCTGAGAGTTCTTCACGTCTCGACTCTGGCAAATGAGAAAACAACCCGTCTGTAGCGGGGTTCTATTTCATACCTCCACAAACACAGGCATAGTCGGAGAAGTAGTGATGTTACTTTATTTTGCCGGTCTCCCAAAGTGAAAAACAACTATTTACAACAAAATGAAAATAGTGGAAAAAGACTGGAAACATAAATAGTTTACCATGTAACACAAGTATTCACAACAAATGGAGTTCCTCAATAACTGACATACAATAACTCTTAAAACAACTCTCACTGGGTCTTACAGGTGCTACCTGCTCTGTAGCTTCCCCAGACTGACCCCCCATCCCAGGCCAAAACAGCCCCTTTTAACTGTATAGCCCCTCCCACTGGGCTTAACTTTCACATACCACCAATAGATTCATCTCGCAAGCGCGCGAAAATTCACTACTTAAACGGGAGAAATGGTGCGCCCCGTCTTGCCAGCCACTCTTGCCGGAAGAGGAGACGTTGGTACATATGCCTCCCACACTTGAAGAAATGTCCGTCTAAAATCAGGTTTTTGTAAATGTATGATTAAATGCAACGAGAACGGCCAAGTGTGCACCCATGGTCGCGCTACTAACACAGAGGAGAAAACAGTTATAATAGTGAGGTTTGTCAACCAACATGCAAGAACGGAAGGGAACAGGGAATGTGTGTGAATGTGAACGTGTATGTGTGTGTGTGTGTGTGTGTGTGTGTGTATGCGCTGCAGCATGTGACAGAGCCGGTCAGTGACAGAGCCGCTCCGTCACACCGTCTAAATCACTTAGCGATTCAGAATTTCTCAAACGACCATACAGCAAACTATTATCAGGTTCAGGCACTCTATCTCTCTGATGCAGCAAACTATCTGATGTCACAGCCAGAGCTGGATGCACTCTATCATTCACCACCTCCGTGTTTGTTTACTTCACGCATGTGGTATGGTTTCAGAAGATTTGCATGACAAAGACGTTTGGCCTTCCTCCGTTCTGGTGTTGACAAAACATAATTTAGGTCAGACCTTTTTTCAATGACAGTGTATGGACCTGTATACTTAGCCTGAAATGGGGAACCAACAATAGGCATAAGTGATAACACTTGGTCACCTGGATTAAACTCCCGTTGAGCCTAACCACGGTCATACAACTCTTTCATTTTACTTTGAGACAGAGACAGCTTTTCTTGTGCCATACTCAAAGCTACCAACAAACGATGTCTGAAGCCATTCACATAATCAATTAAGCGCCCCGGTGGCTCAGTGTCAACACAGCCATCTTTCAGCACTGCCAAGGGACCACATACGGAATGTCCAAAGACCAACTCATTAGAGCTAAAACCTGTACTTTCCTGCACAGCCTCCCTTGCAGCCAACATTAACCAAGGGAGACCCTCTTCCCAGTCTCTATCCAGTTCCGTACAGTATGCACGAAGCAAGGATTTCAGAGTCTGGTGAAACCTTTCCAAGGCACCTTGGCTTTGTGCATGGTAAGCTGTTGATTGGTTCTTTTTAATCTTCAAAAGCTTCAACACTTGTCCAAACATGCGAGAAGAAAAATTTGAACCTTGACCACTCTGGACAACCTTAGGAATTCCAAATATCGAAATAAACTGTGACAAAGCCTTAACCTCAGCTTTCGTTGTAATCGACCTCAAAGGATAGGCAGCTGGATACCTAGTGGTTTGACACATTACTGTGAGCAGATAATTGCAACCAGACCTTGAACATGGTAATGGGCCCACACAATCAACTATGAGATGAGCAAATGGTTCATCCACTTCCAGAGTTGTCCTCTGATGACAAGTCATGATCAGTTTTGGCCATAGCCCATGTGATCACGCAAGAGGACGTGACCTCTGGCACCACTGTAGAGTTATCCTCAGGCACAGACTCATTCAGACCACAGGTGACTGAAAGTGCCGGGGAAACATCAGTCCACACTCTGCTACCTGCCAAACCGTTGCCCAGAATGAAATGTATCCCCTCGATCGGCAAAGCCTGACGCACACCAATAGCCACTTCACCCTTGACAAGGTCACAGTTAAGATACAACTTATGAACGGGAACAGGGAGAACCTTTAACTCCTCAGACAATGGCAAAATAGAGTCAACAATGGCAAAATAGAGTCAACAATAAAGGAGTCAAAGGCACCTGTGTCTCTCAAGATTTTGATTGGAACTCTTACATCACTATTTAGTAATGACACAAAGCCATCTCTAATAAAAGGGGCATAAGATGCCAAGACATCTGTTTCACATGAGTGGGCTGTAAGCACCTCAGCAGCTTTCCACAGGGGCAGCAAATGCAACAGGCTTAACAAAATATCTTTGTCCCTTGGACTTTGCTCTAAGCGCAGGACATTCTGCCTTCCAATGTCCTTTTTCCCGACAATAGTTGCAATTATCAACATTATCCAAATGGTCAACATCTGATTTTACAAAACCCAATTTCTTTGGATACATCCCAAATGAACTACCATCAGCAGCACTTCTCCTCCCTTCAACAGCAGTTAGGGCCCCAGAGCGCCCTCCAGACCTGTTCTTATGAAGCAACACAAACTCATCTGCTGCCACAGCAGCCTCAGCAGCAGAAGTGACCTTTTGTTCTATTATGTATGTGACCATGCGATCAGGAAGAACATTTTTGAACTGTTCTAAAATCATTAGTTCAGACAAATCTTCGAAAGAATTGATGTCCAGAGCAGTTAACCAACGCTTAAAATGAATAGACAAATCCCTCGCCATCTCCACATACGTTTGACCTTGCTTTTGCTCAAGGAACCTAAAACGCTGACGATATGCCTCTGGCACCAGTTCATATGCTCTAAGCACAGCAGATTTAATTTTAACATAGCTCGAGCTATCTTCAAGACTTAGAGAGGAATACGCAGACTGTGCTCTTCCTGTGAGCACACACTGAAGCATCAGAACGCAGTCTGCATCGGCCCAATCTCTAGTCTTTGCTACACGTTCAAATAATTAAAAAAACGTGTCAGGATCACTTTCATTAAAGTGAGGTAACAAGCGCATGTTACTAATATCAAAACGATGAGGAGACCTGGGCCCCTGTCCACCCTGCCCCTCACCGGACAACATGCCATCTCTGAGCATAGACAGGCGACATCCCTCCATATCTAGCTTGGCTTTCTCAGATTCTTGTCGAATTCTTTCCACTTCAATCTGTTTTTTTTATTTCTAACTCATATTTAACTCTGTCATGTTCCAGCTGTAACATCAACATTTCTTTCTGCTGCTCAAAAGACAGTACACTCGACTGAACAGGAGGCTTTGAAAAAACCTCCCCTTTCTCTGCAGGCAAAACTTTAATCTCCATTAATCTCGATATTATAGAGTCCTGGATGTTTTTTTTCACCCTTTTGTCACCACCAATAGACACAGAAAAATGCTCAGCAATCAAGAGCAATTGATCCTTTGTGAAAGCACCAAGAGACTCCTGAGACGGAGCTTTAATGAATGTCTCTATGTCAGCCATGTTATTTTAAGATAACACACAGGAAGACAGCAACGCGACCTTTAAGCACCAAAACACACAAAAAAAAACCGAACAAAAAAAATCGGACAGACACAACAGCGTTTACCGTGCGCACAGATTGGAATGATATTATTTTTGGATTGGAGTTTCCCCGCTGTCTACTGACCATCTCACTGACTAAGCTTCCCCCTAGTCTTCATGCGGCTACTTGTGGTGGGTATTTACGCACTGGAGACCGCTGGCACAGCAGAGCGACTAGCAGGCTAGTAACCCTGCTGAAACACGGCCATGCTCCCAAACCGAAGTTTCAACCACTTTCGCCGCAACACTACACACACCCAGCTCAACGACCCCAAGGGGACCACACACACACACACACACACACACACACACCGCACCAACAAACTTACATTTGTCAGGAAAGAACAGCTGATAACAGCTAATAATAACTGGCCAACACTCTCTTCAAATATAATGCTTAAACAAAACAAAGCCTCGTAAAGTAATCCAATCAATCCAAACAACGATCTGAAATAAAGTGTCCTTACCACAAACTGTGTGTAATGAGTCGAAACAAAGGAGCCGGCCGCACTGTTTGCACTCCCAACAAACTTTTACACACACTCGAACACCAACTCCTACTACGAATCCGACCTATCCGTCACCGCAGCAAAGGCAACAAAAAAAAAACCGGACGAGCCCCCATTTGTCATGACCCGGCTCTTGGCCACAACAAAAAACGGTGGCAAGGACAAAGTTATAAGAAAATATATTTATTATAGCAAACAAATCAAAGACCTACCATCATGAGGTGTGTTAGTCAGTGAGATCAGTAGTGTAGATGTGGATGTGTGAACATGGTATGATGCAGGGTGTTGCATGCCGAACCAAAACTAAAGGGAAACCTAAGCATAAACGAGGCTGCTCTCCCCAGAGTCCTTCAGCCAAAAGAGAGACCTGTCAAGACTCTGGCTCCGGCCTTTAACTGCTCAGCCAGGTGCCTTCAATCAGTGCTAATGAAAGAACGGGAAGAATCATTAAAGGGACAGAAACCATTACAGGGACAACAGGGACGCAGGGTCGTCACAACGCTGATACCCCTGATACTGAAGCGTTATGCGCGCCTGCTGTAAGATTGATGGGGTGATTGATTGTAGCTGAGAGTGGTCGCGATGGCAGCCAGGGCTTGTTCTGCTTGTCAGGGTGGTTTGTGGTTTCTGTGATCGATACTGTAGCTGCGTCCAAGTTTGGAGCCTGAATCCTTTGAAGGACATGCCCCAAAAGGTTTGTCATATTGATGGCACACAAACTATTCCAGTAGCACTTTGTTGTTTTCTTTTCAGACTACAAAATATCACAGGTTCATATTATGCCTATTCTCATTAAAGTCATCAGTCAGTCATTTTCAGGTTTTATATATGAAATGGGTTGAAGCCTGCGAGCTAGTTCAGGCAGTCAACTCGAGCACCAATGATACATTCGCACATAACGCCCCTCGCCACTCTTCCAACCAACCAAACATAGTCTCCTAAATCTGTTGCTCTATTTACTGTAAGCTGTCAGATCTGCCTACCTCTGCCTCGCTAATGCTGCTTCTGTTACTGCTGCTTCCAAGCTTCTAAATGCGTTCACCTGGCTGCTGCTGCTGCGTTCTCGTTGCTGATGCTCGCCTGCCCCACCACCACCCCAGCTTCCACCCCAGAGCCCAGTCTGCTCTGAGTAGTTAGCTGACCTGGCTCTGTTGTGATTGGTCAACTGCGTAGAGATTAAGACAAACTCCCTCTGTAGGGAACTTTGGGATTGCATCCTTTGCAGACCATTTACCTGCACCAAAACCTATATAACACTCTTCAGGAAAGGGAAACCTAAAAAAGCAGAATAGGGCCTATTCCAGAGTCCAACACATGACTTGTGTTAAACCTCTTTGATTTCTTTGCAACAGAGCAAGAATACATTACTAAGAAGATGCCATCTCAAAGTCGAACTAGAACCACCTGCTTTTGAAGGTTTGAGCCTCAGGGACATGTAACCATGGCTACAGCGCCAAGTGAATCCAGCTTTGAAGAAATAAAAACCCATGCTCAAAGCAGATCATCAAGACTGAGAACTGTTCTCAAGTGTAATATGAATTATAGTTAGTATTCCGGGTGAATAAAATGACTAAACTAGTGACAGAATAAAGGGAATGATGTGAAGAAAGGCAGTGTAAGTCTCATATTTTTATGCCCTGCTCTGACAGTAAAGTGAAGGCCTGGAACCAGAAGAGATCTTTGGCCAAGGTGATGGGGAACAAGGCATCCCATGAGCCTCAGCGCTGGGAGCAAGACTACCAGCTGGTGGAGTGTGAAGGCCTTTTCGAAGAGTACCTGGAGATGGGCAAGTATTTTATCTCGGTCAACGTATGTACATTTACAGTATTAAAAAAACTGTCCATACCAGGGGTGAAAAAACTACGTAAATAAATGATTAAAAAGAGATCTGAAATATCTGATGAAGTAATAGAAATTCAAAATAATGTATTTATTTATATACATGTTTTATTAAATATATCAGGTTTTTGGTCTGAACACCATTTCTTGCTTAAGGTTGCTCTTTGCGGTGCCATATTGTTGCAGTTTATGATGAAATGTACAATATTTGCCACCCATATACAGTACTTTCAGTCCACCCATACTAAACTAACCAATGTATTTTTTTTTTGTCATTACTTTTAAAACATTTAAAAATATCTTCATCCTGAAATGCCCAGTTTTCCATTCTTAAATAACAAGGAACATCCATCCAAAGTATTTGATATACAAACTAATAAATCGAGTGATGTGTAATGCTTTTAATGCGGGACCTATTTGATTATAAAGCTTTATAGGAAAAGGATACTCATTTCTGCCAACTAGGCACATTTTCCATCAACTACTTTCTCAAGTACCCTGTTCTGTGTCTTATAAACAGGATGTCACTGCCTTTCGAATGTCTATTACTGACATAAAAAATATTTGCAGAAATAATAAGGTGCCTCATTGTTCTCCCTGCAGTGCTCCAGTTTGGGTTCATCACCATCTTCGTGGCAGCGTTCCCCCTCGCCCCGCTCTTCGCCCTCCTCAACAACTGGGTGGAGATCCGTCTGGATGCACACAAGTTTGCGTGCGAGTACCGCCGACCGGTGGCTGAGCGTGCCCAGAACATCGGAGTGTGGTTCAACATCCTTGAAGCCCTGTCACACCTGTCTGTCATCGCCAACGTGGGTCCATTAAAATGACCTTAACTCCAGACTGCATGCTAACCTCTCCTGTCAGATATTATCTTAATTATTCTTCTCTGTTCTCTGCAGGCCTTCCTGATAGCCTTCACATCAGATTTTTTACCTCGGCTGCTGTACCAGTACAGGTTTGATAATGATCTCAACGGATATATCAACTTCACCTTGGCTTACGCCCCACTTAACTACATCGAGTACCCCTTGTGCAGGTACACTGTTTGCTTATTGTCTGAATGCGAATATCTGAATGTGCCACAACTTACTGAGAAACATATTTATATAGGATAACAGAAGTTTGTCTTTTGTACAGAATTACATTTTACGTTCTTTTTCTAACCTTTGCTATTTTATTTTTGATATTTTTATTTTTATTGCAATGTACTTGATTACACCATTGTGTCTATGACTATTTTATTTATGTTTCTTTTATGTTCTTTTAAGTTTATTGATTTTGCATTGTTGGAGTAGCCTGGGACAATAAGGAGCTTCATTGCCATAACTTGCTTTAGCTATTGTTTACATGACACATAAAGCTTTTGGACCTATTCTTGAAGTGGGGCAAAAGAACTGTAAGGTTGGAAATTACATATTTTGCCTCTCAAGTTATGTTTTGTTCTGTCATTTTTGCAAAATCCTTAAAAGGTCTCAAAATGTCAGATCACAGACTTCACCAACAGAGGGTAGCATTACTGATGTTTCACACATTGTTAAACTTGTTGTCATGTGCTGCTGTGTAACAGAGTATGTTCTTGAGTAACTCTGTTTTTTATTCAATTTTAGATATAAAGCGTACAGAGACAATGAGGGAAACTACTCACTGTTCTACTGGGAGCTCCTTGCCGTCAGACTTGGCTTTATCATTGCTTTTGAGGTATGAAAGGAGTTGCTTTTCTCTGTATTTGTTTTCCTTCTGGCTGTTTCAGTGATTTACTCCCCGCCTTTTGTTCTTTTTTATCTTTCACCCACATCTCTATCCAAACCTCTGTTCCCAGGTGCATTCTGGCAACTTAGCCCTTTTTCAGTGTTTGTTCAAGGGTTTCTGTTTTATGTACTGTTTACCCATATCAGTATTCCATATATTATTTTGCAGCTGCCTTCCTTGTTGTTCCACACTTTTTCTGTCTTTACTGTCTCCTTCAATAGCTTTTCTCAAATACATTAAGACCCGTCCTTTTTTCAAAGGGGACCTATCATACTCATTTTCAGGTCCATTTTAGTGTTGTGTGCCTCTACTGTGACAAGTTTACATGCTTTAAAGTTCAGAAAGCTCTTTATTTTGCAGCAGCACCAATTTTCACCCTCTGTCTGAAACAAGAGCCCTTGTCTGCTCTGATTGGTTTGTTGGTTGGCTCTGTGATTGGTCAACTGTTAGAGTCGTCCCGCTCCTTAGCCTATCGCGTACAATGTGTTGGAGTGCTAGTCAATAGAGTTGGGGTATTACATAGTGATGTCACTATGTTACAGAAGTGAACAAAGGAGTACAATAGAGATGTTTCAGGCGGGGGAGGTGGAGAGTGTGTCAGAGAGAAACTCCCTCTGGAGGGAACTTTTGGAGGGATTTTAGGCTTTGCAGACCATTTACATGCACCAAAACCTATATAACACACTACAGGAAAGGGCAAACCCAAAAAGGGAGAATTAATATTATTCATTTGCATTCATTTTGGCCCCATACCCCTCCATATATCTGCCACTATTCCAAACATACTGATTGTTCAGCAATTCCTCCTTCTGCTGCTCATGTGATGTACATATGCACTCCTGGCATTCATTAAAAGAGTCAGTAATTCTGTAGAACAGCTGTTCACTGTAGTTTATGCAGACTTGCTCAAACAGGAGTAAGATCTATTCACATTTGGTGCATAGTGACTATTTGCGGCAGCAGGACGGTGGATGTGTTATTGACCTGTAATAAACCATAAAGGCGCTGCGTACAGTAATGAGGGAACACGTCACCCTTTACTACAGTGTGGCTCATTATGTGTTGCTCATGTGTGTGTCATAGTTTTTGGAAGACAGCGGAGCACTTTGGCACAGAGGATTAAGATATAATGGCTTGTTATAAAATCAGTACATTGCTGGTTTTCACCTATTGAAAATAATAAAATACACTTAACAGAAGAATAGCAAACAGAAACATGACCTTAGCATAGTCCACCTATATAAATATATACACAACTGTCGGAAATGGTGGTATTTATTTAAATTGTATTCAAAAACTATCTAATATTTCATGCCAACACAATCATTTGTTCTTAAATAAATATGTGCTAAAGTGGCTCTTACTGTATATAGGATAAGTTTTATGACTTTACATTCCGTCTGTGGTCAGTTCAAAGCACTGGGAATAGAAAAAGTAATTACTAAGGAGGAAAATAGGAGTAATATTTCATTTTGGGTTGTCATGGGGTTTTGAAAAAAACAGGAATTTCAGAAGTGCATTTTCGACAGGTAAAGTCAAGTCATTTTATTTATGTTGCACATTTAAAAGGAACAGGAGTTGAACCAAAGCGCTGAGGTTAGAATTTGCCTCAATACAGGTTTAGTGCTATCACTTTTCATATTTAACAGGTTTGGACTATAGTCTATAATTTACAGAGACTTAATAATACATAATGTTATACAACAAAGCAATAGTAGAGGGATAGAAGAGATTGTTGAAATAGAATAAAACTAGAAGGCAAGATAATTATGCTCATTTTAAGGTTATTTATATGTTTTCCTCAACAGTGACATGTTTACATTCTATAATATTCAAAAAGCTCTCTATTTTTCTTATACTGCCTTCACCATCATAACATAGTGCTGTAGCACTTCTTTTCAGCCCATCTGAAACCAGAGCCCAGTCTACTCTGATTGGTTAGCCGCTTGGCTCTGTTGTGATTGGTCAACCTCTTGGAAGTCCCACCCCTTTAGACTATCATGTACTATGTGTTAGAGTGCTGACCAATAAAAGTGTGGGTGTAATGTCTTGATGTCATGATGTTATGGAAGTAAACAAAGGTATCCAACTAAAAGCAAGTGAAAAACGGAAAGTAACGTTTTAAATACCATGGAAGAAAACAATTTGTTTCTATCAGTCATCGGACGTCATTTCAGGCCAGGATGAAGGAAGGAGTTGGGAGTTGAGAGGAGAAAATACTGTATTAGTTTTATAAGTAAGTTCTATCTTCAAAATTTTAACAGGACAGCCCCTTTCCTTTTACTCTCAATCAATCATTCAAAGTCTATTTTCAAAGCTTTAATACTCTGATACGGATCCTTTAATATCTTACTGTCTGCTTATCCTCCCTCCTGCAGCATGTGGTGTTCTTCGTGCTGCGCGCCGTCGACTGGATTGTTCCTGACATCCCAGCATCCCTGGAGCTGAAGATCAAGAGGGAGCGCTACCTGGCCAAGCAGGCTCTGGCTGAAAATCAGGAGGCTCTGCTGGTGAGTCGAGGCCAAGGAGCCAATCCCGCCTCTCCAGGCACCTCCAGCCCAGGTCAGTAGAGAACATGGGACACACACACACGCACACGCACACAATGCAGACACACTCATTCATACAGAGTCTCTTGTTCAATATTTTAAGATACTTTTATTATTTTTATATATAGTATATATTTTTGTTTTCTATTTCATATTTCTACTTTATGTAACTATTATGTAGTCGCACACATTTTTTGATATTAGAGACCAAAGAAAACAAATAATGTCCTTGCTATTCTCAATAATACACACTTCCTTGTGCTGTTTCTATTTTTAGTAACATTCATTTAGTTCCGTCTTAGGTTTTTGATATCTGACCCAAATATCACAAGCACTATGTAAATGTTCAAGGTCATACAGGTGATCAAGGAAACGAGTTCACAGGTTACATAGAGTGTAAAACCTGTTACTTTTTTGTTATGTTCTCATAAATAAATTCCAGATTTGAAAGACTTTTTAAAAGCTCACCCATCCGCACACACACACACCTCAACGGACCATTTACACAGCACCCGCTACTTCACTTACTGTCATAAACTTGCAACACTGCACGCAACATGATAATCAATGGTAATTTGAGTTGGATCAGAGCCAAATAATGTCAGATGAATTTAATAGCATCCAAAGACCTTTCAGGCTGTTGGCATTGTTTACAATATCCTCTATTGACACTGCTGTTAATGTTCAACCTCAAAAGAGAAATAAAACAAAGTGGATTTATTCAAGCGGGATGTAAACTGTAATATGTTTCCACAATTTCCTATCAAGGAACACAGCCTGTACATTTACTGTTGTCCGTGAAGAATACAGTCCCATACACCGATTGTTTTGTCATCCTCGTGTGTGTGTGTGTGTGTGTGTGTGTGTGTGTGTGTGTGTCCCTGTGCTCTGACCCATGCTGTTGTCATGTGCCTCATGGAGTGAATGTTGCTGGATGAAAGGTGAGTATTATTAAACACGTAAGTAAAAGGGATCCTGAGGAAGAATTACATTATTTAAATAATTATGGGGGAACGGATCAAATTAAGATGGATTTAAGTGTGTAAAACGTTGGGTAATTCATAAAACCTATATAATTTAGAATGTGTCATTATTTGTTTATTTGTAACCCTTAAAATGAAAGAGTGACCAGATTGAACACTATTGCAAGTCTAAATGCCAACAAATTAAATCATTATATTATGATAGAAAAAAACATTGTTTATTTTGCTTCAAACTATTTGGTATACCACTTATTCAACAAGTAACAGTACTAAATCATCACCCAGCCTTATGCTTAACATAAGTAACAGTAAGCTATGTCTTATGGGCGTCATAACTATGAAGTAAACACTGGACATGTTAAGCTAGCTAGCTTACCATAAAGACTGGAAGCAGCTAGCCTGGCTCCATCTGCCCAGTATTTGTTTTGATTTAATCTCTGGCGACATAAATGTTAAGGTACAATGCTAGCAAACCTAGCAACTCCAACACAAGTCCCCTAAAACCACACATTTTCTTGTTTAGGTTTGAGTCTATGTTAAATGTTTACATTTAAGATACCATATGTTAATTGGTTAGCTTTACAGGTGCATTTTTCACATTGCACTGTCTAAGCTAGCAGTTTTGCTAAGCTAATCACTTCCAGACCGGAACTCCATACTTAACAAAGACATGAGATTGAAATAAATATTTTTGTCTCAATCTCCGACAACATAAATCATGTCCCAAATAGTTTAAATCTCAGGGTAACTTCAGAAATATGACTTATTGCTCAGTCACTCAATATTAAATAAGTAGCAGCCTGCTGTGATTTATTAACATGTTGCAACGATTAGCTTCTGTTTTTTTACCCTCTCCCTACCTCTTACAGAACTCTGTCGGACAGAACTAATTTCTCTCTTCTGTCTCTCTGCTCCTTCCCCGTTTCTTCCCTGTCCAAAACAAACTGTACTGCACTGCACCCCTGAAGGAAGCGACGCGTCCTTTAGAAACATGAGTTAGGTCTACTGTGTTGGAAACCAGTGGTTGGAGGGGATATTGGAGTAATTGAATACACTCGTTCACATCTGGGATAACAAGAGTGAACTCTTTCCCTGAGTGGAATAGTGTCTCTGCACTGGAATGTTTTTTTCTTTTCTTTTTTTCACCAATGTGTATGCTGCTGCACAGAAATTATGATTATATGGTGTGTAATGGAGGCCGAACTAACCCTAAAGCGAGTTTTCAGTCCAACACACTAAAAGTGTAAGACTAATATTCATACAAATGACATACTTATAAATACTGGGTACTAACCCTGCAGTGACTGGGCCCTCTCCTGAGCAGACCCTATTAGAATGGAACAAAAAAAGTGTTATTATTACAGATGGATGATTCACTGCCCCCAATTTGCTTAATCTTTCACCATCATCTCTGTTTTTTTTCATGACAGAAATTTTAAAATACTGTCTCATGAAATGAAAATGAAAAGAAGCCAGTCTATGGAAAACTCAATATCGTCTTTGCCCAAATGCAACACGTTCAAAGTAACAGACACCATATCTTCCATAATGAAGCCACATCTATGCCAGTCCTGTGATTAGTTGTGTTTTTAGTGGTTAACCAAAGTTGCAGCATGAATTGTTGATGCTATCTGACTGTTTACAAGTTGTGTTGGGTCCAGTTAAAAGAATCACAAACTGCTACCTGCAGCAATGTGTGTCAGACCCAAGTGTGGAGCCAATAATATTAAATTGATGTTCTATGTTTTTTTAGGAAATGTAAAAGTAGTCAAAGGTAAACAATAAAGACCAGTGAAACACTGCTGCTCAGCCTGCTGTTTCTCTTAAAATGGACACTCCTGTGACTTTTGTGGAGTCAGTGGACAATGCAGCAAAGATTGACAGATGGTGGGGGTCGTTGGCTCCTACATTTCCCTTTTCCTCAGTAATTTGTAAAGTTGCAAAGTGTCAGGACTTATTTTTGAGAAACTAGAGGTCAGCGGTCAGGTTCAATTTCTGAATAGAAACTCTCCTAAAAGTATCATGATCTTTTAAGCAATAATACTGCCATTATATAACTGACCTTTTGGGCATTACATTAACCTTTAGTATCTAGAAAACTCATTGTAAACCATATTATACAAACAAATATCTACAGATTGATAAGCCCCTCCCTGCGTGAATTAATTAAAATCTCAAACTCAAACCCCGAATTAAATCATCCAGGTTATTTCCTCAGACTTGACAAAGTGTGATTAAATATTTAAAATCAGAGGAGTGCCCATTTAAGTACATTTTGGTTGTTTTGTTATGTGCACAATAGCTTTTATCACTAGCTTATAATGTAAGATGGCAAAATACAACTTTTCTTCCCTGTTTTTTTTTTTTCAAGACTGATTGTAAACTGTTATTAGAACAAACATTGTCTGTTGTCTTCGATGTGATGAGAAAACCTGAAAACATCTAGACATTCATGATGCAATGTAATGTATGCAATGTAAATACACGTATACTGTACATTTGCTGTCTTCGGAAGAGGAGCATGTTGGTTTTTTCTACTTGAACTTTCTGCAGAGTTGCATAGGGACAATTTGCTGCTGTAACACACTGTAAACAGGATTGGAATAGTACCTCGATGTAGGAAATATTTTGTGTGTGAGCTGTTCTGCATTTAGGACCTTTTAGACCAAAATAAATGTAGTTTGATGAATGCATATGCCTTCTCAGCGTTGGATTCTGAGAAAAATGCTGATGTCTCAGCTGTTCTCACTTTGCTGTAGGGAGGAACTAAATGTCAAGCTGCTGTCCATCTCCACTTTATTCCTCCCAAACAGCCTTCCAGAGAGACTTGCAGACAGGTAAAGAGGACGCTGATTTATTAGGAGTCAGACACAGACAGGTGTTCGCTGATGATTTCTCTCTTCCTCTCTCTCCTCCCCTCACTAACTACACCAATAGCTGTAGCCTTGGGCAACTCCTGACTTTAAATTTCTTCTCCTCCTCTTCCTCCTCACCCTTTATTCACCCTATCCTGCACGCTCTCCTCTTTTTTAATACACACTCACTCTGTCTTTCCCTCCCTTTTCGTCTCTCTTAGCCACATTCACCTTGTGATTGTTATGATTGCTGTGCGTTCCTCTGCCAGGGCCTGCAGGAAGAGTGAGTTAGTACTTGTCAGCGAGCGCAGGTATGCACTGTGGACACCGGCTGCCGGGGCGAGGAAAAAGACGCTTGTATGTACTGGCTGCAGAGCAAAGCTCCAAATCAGCCACAAGGTAATGATGCAGCAAACAACACGCTGCGCCACGGCCAGAAAAATGCAGAAAACTAGTTCCTAAAATCCTTTTGTCTTCATTTCTGATGAAAAATGTATAATTTTTTTAAATGTTAAGATATTCTGTAGAGATGTTATCAAATCAAGTACATCACAATGTGTAAAATGTATTTTTTATGCACAGTTACAAAAGAATCAAACATAGGTAATACAATTCATTGTAATGAAATATAAGGACTTTATCAGAATTGTATCTGGATTCATTCCACTATGCTGATAATCAATACTGTTTAAAGATAACAATCCTTGGGCAGATTTTATGTTACTCATCAGCAAGTAAACAACAGCCAAACGAATCAGTATGATACCAGGATGAGACATACTTCATTTTCAACAATGGGAATTTTCAGCTTGGGCAACAGTGCTACTCAAGCTGCAATCACAATAAACCAAAACTCAGTAACAGTGCCTTGTAAAATAAAGTATGTGTAAATTCATTAAAAAAAATCAATCAAAAATAAACAATTACTTTAGTTGAAGAAAAAAAGGTTAAAATACACAACACCAACATATTGTGACTACAAAGTATGTGAAGGTCTATGAAAAAAATCTGATTTTCTGTTGAAAACTACGAGTTAAGAATGGCAGACAACCAAGATAAATGGCTTAAATAGTATATTGCTGGGATTGTAAAAACAAGTTACAGGTTTAATTTAACACAATCATTTGATACAATTGTTTAAATAAAATATTGGTCACTTTAAGGCTTACTGGCGACACAAAGCGGGAAAAGCTTTAAGGTCAGCTACTTAAAGGGGCCTTATTACACTATGCTTTTTAGGGGTTTTCCCTTTCCTGTCTGCTTAGGCTGAAATCCAAATTTCCTTCCCAAAAAGGAGTTTCTCCCCCACGCCTGAAACGCCTCTATTGAACTTCTTTGTTTACTTCCTTAACATAGTGACATCACCACTCACGCTTGTAATGGCTATGGCTCCAATGCATTGTACGTGATATGCATAGGGGTGGGATATCTCTCATTGGTTGACCAATCACAACAGCCAGCTTTTATTTTACACTATACATTATATCAAACAAAAATGTTCTACTGAGATCACTATTGACTAATAAAGCTCTGAACCCTTTAGTCTCATGGTGTCCTTTAAAAAAACATGGGCATCATAATAAGATACTGCTGTGTAACATAGTGTCCCGAGGTAACCCCCCCCCGATCATTCTTTTCATGTTTGATTAGTGAACCTAGTTGATACAGCAGCAATCAGAGGGCACCGCGAGTGATGAGAGAGGTATGCCATAGCGGCTTCATTCTGTCAACAACTCACAGACTTCCGTTTAGTGTAAGTTGCACAAAAAGATAAAGGCATTTTGAACAAAGAATCTGCACATGCATGTATGCGAATACATAAACATGCACAAAGACTAACATGTGTACCTTTGCATTATATTGCTTGTTGTAAATGCACACCTCAGATTCATACAACACCAGTCCATAAACATACACAATGCTCGCTGATAAAGTGCACACTCCCCCAAGGAGCAACAGTGCTCCCTCCCTGTCTCTTTCTGTCTTGAAGCAGGTGCTGAAATGAGACACTAAATAACTATTAGGAGTTAGAGGAAGGGCAAGAGAGGGGGAGGAGAATAAGAAAAAATGAGAAAGCACTTCCCCAACAGTAGCAGAGAGCGAGGGAGGGAGGGAAAAGGAGTGAGAGGGAAGGGAGAGCAGAGGAGCTTAGAGAAGGGATCTGCATTGTAAGTAGCTGTGAGAGCAGCAGCAAGTGGTGGCTGTTTTTCAGCCTGTTTTTGTTTTCCCAGAGGGACGCGGCACAGTGAACAAGAACAAGGAGAAGAACCAGGCAGAAGATTTTAAAGAGTCTCAGCTGAGATTGAAAAGAAAGAAACTGAAGGAGAGGACGAGAGGAAGAAGGTGGCAAGGGAAGCCGGGAGGAACACAAGGCAGCAATGGATAGCAGTGTGGCTCAGCCTGACCCTGGGATAGCTTGGATTCACACACAGCTGCTGGCAGCCAGCCAGCAAACACACTAGGCTGCTAACACCGATGAGGTACAGTACTCAAAAATCTGAGGATTTCTGTTGCTGAGTGAAAGTTGAGCTGTGTATGCCTGAGAGTGCTTTGTGTGGTGCACTTGGGACAAAGTAGAGTTGTGCAGGTTGTCAGGTGCACTTAAACATTTATCAGGACTGCTGCTTGCCTGGATATTGTTTTGTCTAACTAACAAAACAAGCTTTTGGGACATATTACTTCAACACATGCATGTGCAATTCAGTGGACAATAGGATTAAGATCTGACAGTTTTACCAATGTTCTCTCTTTCATGAAACACAAAACCAAGGATAGCTATATGCACATGTCCTGCCAGTGGGATGATTATCCTCATTATTCATATATTCTGTTGGAAGGTGTCGCTGCTTGCATCGATTAATATTTCATGCAGCTCCCTAGGCAAGTGCACACTAAGGTGAGCCCTGATTGTGATGGTTACAGTGCAGCAGTGAGTTGTTGCAGAGCGGGGCAGGTAAGTGCATGTCTGCAGTATGTCGGATGAGGGGTTGTTAAAAAACTGTACATGGCTGTTCTCTTTTAGAAGGACACTTTAGCATAAGAACACCTGACAGTGCTAGTTAACTAGCGTGTGTGTGTGTGTGTGTGTGTGTGTGTGTGTGTGTGTGTGTGTGTGTGTGTGTGTGTGTGTGTGTGTGTGTGTGTGTGTGTGTGTGTGTGTGTGTGTGTGTGTGTGTGTGTGTGTGTGCATTTCCTGGAGGCAGTACACAGTGTTTTTCTTTTTTCTTTTATGGTTTACTCATGTGGAGCCTACAACTGAGCGTTTACACAACTTCATGAGGGTTAGGCAACAACGCATTTATGACTTCCAGCAGGCGGTTATGATTTTAAATTCTGGGGAAGCTTCTCTGTTCTTCTCAGCATGCAAGTTCTGACACATTTCTAAAACCCATTACCACCTAGAACTAAAATAGATATATAAATAGCTGAGAGGAAAATATTTTGGAAAAAAAAGTGAAACAATTCTGATATTCTCTAATCTTTGCACCTAAACTGTCTACAATAGTGTAAACTAAATATTTGTGCGTAATTGGACTGTTGGTCAAGCAAAATTACTGGGGACACACCCTTTGGCTCTGACAAATTGGTTTGTGACTATTCTTTTGATGTTTCATTAACGAAACAAATGTCGATTAATAAATAGTCAACAGTTAATAAATGATGAAAGTTATCTGTGGTTGCAGCCCTTCCACCTTCCAGACTCAACGTCTTCCAGACTGCATCGGGGCTGAGGTGATGGCTGCCCTTGTTGTCTGCCATCCCGATGACTAAGTGTATTGTCATGCCAGTTGACTGCTGCTGTTTGTACTGATAGTCTGGAGGTAAATATTTGGACTGGAGTGCAACTAGACAGCTGTGGGTGTTTTCTTGGATTATCTGATTTACTACGGTATGTCTGGACTGGAACGCGCCACCTGCACATTGGGCGGACGTGTAGCAGCATAAATCAGGACCTTGAACTCTTTTACTGCAGCTTATTACAGGCTGGAGATCCCCTGTGCGATGGCTGACTTCTGATAACTATTTTTCTGAAAAGTCCTCAAACTGAGGGAAAAAATAAGATTTACGATAAGTGATTTGCTTTAGCCGGGTGATTACCTGCGAGCACACTCCTGTACATTTCATTTCTCTTTGCATGCCCGTATCACACACAGATTTATAACTCATCACATGGCCCCTCTCTCATCCTATTATCTCCCTCCCCCGATATGTCTGGAGAGCACCTGCCCCATCACCTGCCTTCCAGACAGCCACTGTCTGCGTATGCATATTGTGTGGAGAAGCGTTCCAGGATGCCACACCTTGCCCTCTTCTCCAAGCCCCCTGGGAAGTGAACCGAAATTTTAGTTGTGGCCAAACGGAGATATTACAACTTCTGTGTCTTCATTGATGTCATTGGGCCCAAAAATACCATTTACCATCAACTTTCATTGGAAAAAAGACGTCTGTAATTCATTATATATATTTTTGAGCTATTTAAATTCCCAGTACTAAGTCTTGAAGTACCATAATATAAAGCAGTGTGTCCTAAAAGTTATAAAAAGTGCTAAAAAGCCGAATTCAGAAGAATGTAAGTGGAGCTTAAAGAGAATATATCATGCTGTTTAATGTATTGTAATTTCAGTCTGCTCCTATTGGTTAGCTGGCCGACTGTTGTGATTGTCAACCACATAGAAATATCCCGCCCATTAGCCTATCATGTACAATGTGTTGAATCACTAGCCAATAAAAGCGCGATTGTTACTTGGTGATGTCTTTATGTTAAGGAAGTAAACAAAGGAGTCCAATGTGGGAGTATGCTCTATGAGTCCAGTACCCAGATCATCCTGGAATTTGTGTCCTCAAGTCCGGCCGTTTTTGGCTTCAAGTGTCACTGAGCAACGCTCATTGGAACGAACCTATGGGGAGGCCCTGCCTCCACTTCTGTATCCAGTTCTCTTTATATATCCATGCTCTTGTACCACAAACTGTTATGCAAATGCCACTTGTGCTTCTTACGTAGTTTGCACCTTTTTCTTTCAAAAACTCAGCTAAAATCAATAGGCATCATTGACTTAAAGAAACCTGCACTTTAAGCATCAGTGATACCGAGGGTCTGTCACTTTCCAGCCCTTGTTCGGCTTGCGTGCTAAATTGCAGCGTCCTTAATAGCCCATAATAGCAGCCCTCGCTCCTTCACATGCATAGTGGAACTGCTTTGTTGTCTCCTGCCTCGATTTAGTGGTCAATTTCAGAGGAATGAGCATGCGAGTCATCCGGGGAATGTGGAAAAATATCTCCAGAGTTGGACATGAACTTGTCTTTGCTATAAAAGAGACCACCTACTGAGTAAAACCCTGTGCATTCACCTAACAATAATACCGTAATGTGGCAGCTTTGATTTGTTTCAGATAAATTGATTTCTAAGACAAACAAAGAGCTCTAAACCTTTTTAAGGCAGCAGTGCACAGGCTCTGTCACTTATTAGTTAATCTGCGTGTCAGAGAATACTTGGCCCATGCATGAAGGTTGAAACAGCCGAAACTGGAGCCCAGAGGCGATGTGTGCTGAGCACTGCCCCAGCTGAGTTTCTGCACACCTGTCTATCACTGCAGCCCGCAGGTTATTGTGACTTGGCCAATAAGACGCTGTGCATGTTTCACATTACTACTCATGCAACATAATAATTTTCTGGCTCAGGAGGCGTTTCTTTGTATAAAAAAAGTTGGTTTTCTTTGCGTCTTTGCTGTTTTTGAAACAGAAGCAACTTTTTCTTCAGTGTCTTCAAGTCATTAAGCTTTCTTTTAATTCATGGAGTTAATGTTGATGACGCTGCTGTTGTTCAGAGTTTGGTTTAGAACTGTTTTATAGCTTTAGCTCTGGGGTAAAGTGGAATCATTTGTGGATGGTCAGTTCTTCAGGTGTGTTCCACTTTTAGCAGATCATGTTTCAAAACAGCGAGCAGCCCGGGTCAGTGGGCAGCTTGTCCGTACTTGTCCACATAATAAAAGCAAGAAGTAGGGTGCAGGAGAAGGAGGGTGAGGGGTGAGGAGAAACTGCTGGTGCACAGCTGGGGGAAAAGTGGAGCAGAGGGCTAGAGAGGAAGGGAGCGTGAGTAAACACAGGAGCAGATCAATATATTAGCAATTTGTTGTAAAGTAGGTCAGCCTCTCGAGAGCACAGTGGTGAAGGATCACATGGAATCAAAGTGCTCTGAGTGACAGCAAACCAACACCTCTTTTTTTTATTATCAATTCCAGCAAGAAAATGTAAAAGCCTGGAAGAAAACTATAGCAGAGACATGAATGATACACCTTTGTCGAGGGTAATCGCTGCAAAGCTTCTAATAATAATATAATTGCTCTCTCAGCAGAAAAACAATCGCTGGTAAGTTTGAGAGTCGATTAAAGCATTAGGCTTGGCACTTTTGATTTATGACTGACTCAAGCTGTTAAAAGAGGAGCTTGGGGATATTGTATGTTTCCTTAAGTCCCACAAAATCAACAATGCATAAAACCATCCCTTAATACTTGCTTCATCCCTACTCTCTCTTCGGCTCTCAGCTCCAAGTCCATTGGTTCCTACTAAAAACATAAAAGCATCACAAGCTAAGATTTACTTTTGATTAAGGCTGAATAGTTCCCTTAAACGGCTGCTGCCGTTGTTGTTGTTGTTGTCGTTGTTGTTGCTGTTGTTGTTGTTTTTTACTTACAAGCATTCCTTTACACTTAATGAACATACTATATAACATGATGTGCTCTTTGGAGTATATACAGCAGCAGGATGTTGTATGGAGGATTGACCAAAAATAATGTACAGTTTGTGTTCATGGTAATGAAGGAAATGCCCTCACTGCAACAGTGTGTGCATTGATGTGAATGGTTTTTGTACAACAATGGAGCTCTATGTCACAGACGATTGGGTTTTTGGTCATTTCATGGGAATGGTTTAGCATAAATATAGATCACCAGCCTCACTCTTCAAATCTTGATTTTGTTTTTCAACCAAAATTGCCCAAAAAGTTGCCATTTGCTCGAGAATTGCTTCTTAAAAAGGCATCACCCTTGGCTCTGAAATATAGGGATGTTCATTCAACCTTTTTTTCCTATTCCACAGATTATTTAAAACAAACATAACCATTACTTGGTGGACTTAAAGTGTAAGTTTGCAGGCCTTTGAAACATAAAAAATGTTATATAAAATGGTAGTTGAGTAAGATTACTTTTTTTTCGTGATGGAGTGATCTTCATATGTCCTGGTAACCTGACAAAACATCGTAGATCAGCACTCCTTTTCGTAGAGTCTCATGGCACACAGGTAAATATCGCCTGTCACAGGGTACTGATTATGAGATTTTCTGGATTTACTGCGCGTTGGATCCTTGGCCCTCTATCCACTCGGTAGCTTTTGCGACTTATGACAAAGCACCATAATTACACAAGGTTATTTCCATAAGTTTGTCAATAGCTCCTTTGTGTCTTTCCTATCCTGGCTGTGAGTCCTATCTGCAGTTGTTATGGTGGCAGAGGGAAACGGGGGAGGGGAGGTTAAAGGTCCAAAAGACTTGACGTTTACGTGTGACATGGTCGCCATTTTTTCAGGCTTTTAAACAATAGTTTGCCGGTAGTCCGTTCTAAGTTAGAGGGGAATCCCAGCGGGTGAGGCGAGGTCAGGGAAGGTCTCTCCACGTCTTGTCACTTTCAATCAAACACAGATTGCAGACACACAGTCAGGTGGGCCCTCTGAGTGTCATAGTTGTGTGTGATTGCAAGGCAGGTTGTCAGTGTTCGTCTTAGTTGCGTCTCCGAAGGTCGCGGGTTAGGTTGCCCTGAGGCTGCAGAGGAGGATTAGGAGGGCCTGCACCGTGTGTAAACATTTGGGTAACCTCCACGCACCTCCCAAATAGCCTCTGGGGTGCTCACCTGTCTCAGTGGGTGGAGGAGAGAAGAGGAACGAATACCAACAAACTCCCTGACCTGAATTCAATCAAGCATTCTCTCACCATTCAGGCGTCTGATTTTCCTCAAATGCAGCTCGGTGCTTCACTTTGACACCTGGAGCGCTTTCTCTGATTGGAATCTGAGTCTCGCTGCTGAGCTTGTTTTGATTGAGAGATTTAGATAAAGCCCATTGATATACCAAGAAGACACCTTTTGGCTTCCCATCCAGTTGTTCCAGGTGTTCATTTGAAATACTGCATAGAAAAAAATAAGTTATCAAGTGTCGGGGATCAGCTGGTTTGAGGAAAATCACTTTGCAAATGCTGTTCATAATAGGAGACTTATGGGAGATATTGTATCAGAATCAGAATACCTTTAATAATCCCACAGAGGGGAAATTTTCTTTGTTACAGCAAAAAGACAGTTTAATGTTACACCCAAGATACTAAAAATATATATATATATATACAAGAATCTCACAATTGCAAAATACAAAAAAAAAAAAGTATATCATGTGTTTCTGTTTAATGCAGAACCACATTCATTGACAGAATACCTGCCGGCCTCAAACAAGCACGAAATATTTAGCAGTGTCTGAACTTTGTCAACAAGTTCCTAGTTGCCCCTTAATTGTTTTTATGTCTACACATCATAATTTGCATCGAAATACTGTACCTGATTCAAACCAGCACAAGAATCCCAAAAGATGCGGTGGAGATTTAAGATGTTTTAACTACACAACAGTTGTGGAAAGTAATTGCGTACAATTGCTTGAGTAATTCAGTGAAGTGACATTTTTAGATATTTGTATTCTGCTTGAGTATTTCTAATTTATGCTACTTCTATTCTACTATATCTAAGAAGGAAATATTTAGCTTTTTACACAAATGCATTTATCAAACTGCTTTAGTTACTTCCAATTATTAATACAAAATATAGTTCCCTAACACATCATTATGTATTATACAAATGAAACTAATCAGCAGCAACACATTAATGCATCAAACACAATAATCTAATACCTTAATATATATAATTCTTGAATGGTCCATTCTCTAACAAGTGCTATAACCTTTTGTACTTTAAAATATTTTGTCTCTAATATTTTGAAAGCATGATTTGTCCTCGTAACAGAGTATTTTACCTGCAAATACCTGAATACATCTTCCACACCTGCTTCACAGCCTGCTGCATCATTCAGTAAAGACAAGATCATTATGGCAAAGAAATGACACAACATCTTTTTCCAAAGAGTTCTTTTAGTTGGCATTGTTCAAATAGAAAATGTCATTAAAAAAAGGAGAGCTGTGAGGTGGTTTTCCCTGAAGTGACGCTGAATGCCGTCATGTCTTGTCCCGGCAGACAATGCCAGGCTCTTTAGTCTGCTGCCTGGCAATTAGTGGTCCGATGTGACCGAGTTAAACTGCGATCTCACAAACACACATGAGATGCTCACACCACACTGTCAGGACACTCCAGTCTGTCTGACCAAACACACCGGACCTGCACTCATGGAGGGAAACTGTGAGCGGGGGAAGGGGACGCAAGCTATGATTTACAGAACTTTCCTTTTTGCTTGTATGTCCAGATTTTAGTCACCCAAACCTCAACATGTCATCATGTTTCTGGCTCCCATTGGTGTCCAGTAGGTAAAGTACGACAACCAATTGCTAGTTGCTATATGTTTGATTTCTCCTTTTTCTTGCACCAAAATATGATGGCTCCTGCGTTTTTAATCTTGCAGAGAAAGCTCTGATTTGCTTGGTTACTCATTATTTACATCACTGTTCAAACTACCGGGAAACAAAGATTGTAAAGTGTTGCCCCACTTCCATGTTTGAGCAGTCGGAAAAGAAAGTAGGAAGGTTAAAAAATGTGTTGAAACTAAAACAGGTTTGAATGTTTTGGTGCCATATAACAGAATGCAGGTCTTTAAACAACGTTTCTTTCCTGGCAAAACCCCAGATTTAATCTCACAAGCTTAGTTTTAGTCTGATAAACATCCACAATGTTCAGATCTAAATCTAACTTCAAAACAGTTAGTGCCAATCTTTGACTTCTTGAGGGAGGTGACATACACATGTATTCACGGTTTGGCACATTTAAACCCTAGGCACTGCAATCTCTAAAAGGGAACCCTTAGTGTGGAGATCTTCGCCAAGCGTCTGTCTCTCCCCTTCCAAACAAAAAAGCTGAATCTTGTTTAATTAACTCATTGGTGGCAAAGATAACAAAAACAGAGACTTATTAAACTCATATTGTGCCTAATCATGCCTTGATACACTATGCAGATGCATAGACGGCTTCAGATAACCACAACCTGATAATTTGCAAAGTGTGCATATTGTAGTTCTAACTCATCTTGGAAAGGTTCCTGTTGATGGTTCAACATTATATTGATGTCTAACCAAAGAAAATACCTAACAAAGTAGTTGGCTGTTTTCCGGCTAAAGCATCTCATCAGATAGATTAGTATTTGTTGAGTTATTTATTAACGGTAAAACACACATCGACACACACCTCTAATAAACCAGGCACGGATATATAAGGATCATTTAGCCTTCTGAAACCTTTCAAACGACTTCTTTAATAAAGCAGTGTTACCTACAAAATAAACAGTGAAGAAATCTTCACCTCCATGCACCGCAAACAGTGAATCCATGTTTTAACACTCACATCTCGCCCCTGGCAAGCAGCAAACTTAATCTAATTATGCGATTACACAACATTTGGCTCCGTCATGAAGCTGAATCAGTTCTGCATTTATGCTCAAATGTATCTGATACTCTCCATTAAAAGATTATTCTGAGACCTATGGGATGATATATCTCACAATTAAAAATGCTCCTCATATGGCTGCTGGCATTAAAGGCATGCCACGGTGCCATTCATTAAGTGCAGTATGCAGACATGGCGTCTTAGAGCAGCCTAGTGAAATTACAGGGGAAAAACTGGCAGCAAAGTCCATAACGGTCACAAATAACACCCTGCTGTGACAAGGGAAATTACACGTCTTTGGAATAGAAATTTTAATAGCGCGGTATAATTGTATCAGCGTGAGGAATGTGCAGTGCAAGTAATCGGATGCTTTCAAGTTTTGATAAATGTGGTGGTGAGGCTTATTGTCAGGTTTTGGGATCTTTGAAGTTTATTGATGAAATGAGCAGATAGCTAATTTTCTACAAAGAGCATGTTGATTTATGGCGACTTGGCTGTTGATGGAGGATTATGTGAACATTGGTTCATTAGGATATCATTGAAAGACAAGGTGATCATGGAAACTAAAATGTGTTTTTTTTTTCATAACACAACAGTGCAGACAAGGAAACTGATTGTATTCAATCTGATAGGAGGGACTGCAGCTGTAAAGTTTGGTTAACATTTTACATCTCCAGCTGGATTAAAGTATAACCAGCCAGTAATCTCATCCAGACACCATTAATAAGCTTGTGTCAGTATGCAGCAGGGGTCTGTATGTGTTTATATGGCTCAGTGGCTGCACTATATGAGTGGATCAGTATAAGCAGTTCCCACACCCTCTCAGGTGTCCTGTGCTCGGTACAGCCTGGCCTGCAGGTACCCACATAAAGGCTGCCTTTGTCTGCATCAGGGAACAGGTAACCATTTGTGCCTGCACAAGTGTGTGTGTGTGTGTGTGTGTGTGTGTGTGTGTGTGTGTGTGTGTGTGTGTGTGTGTGTGTGTGTGTGTGTGTGTGTGTGTGTGTGTGTGTGTGTGTGTGTGTGTGTGTGTGTGTGTGTGTGTGTGTGTGTGTGTGTGTGTGTGTGTGTGTGCGTACATGAATGCAAACGTATTTGTGTGAGAGAGATGGGATTGAATGCCGTTGCCACTGGAGCAGGTGTGGTTTTTCAACAGCCTCATATTCACATTATAGAGCCCAAATGTGCTCAATAATGAAAAGAATGGTAAACTATTATTTAAAGTCTGTAAATCTCCAGGCAAAGATTATAAACAAAGTTTAACTGCCAAGAAAAACCTTGAAGTATGCCGTCATAAGAGATGCTTCTATGTTCATGTAAATTACATGTGTAATTTGATACTACTTACTATGATGTAAAGTATATGGATATCATAAAGATTTACAGTGTGTCAGGATGATAGTTAAACTGTAGTTACAAAAAGCTCTGGAGGGTATATTGTCTTTGTCAAGTATCCGTGACAAAGCCTGCTGTGTCTTGTTGTAGTACAAATAGATAAATGAGACAAAGAAGTTAAAAATTAACATTCACCCAGTGTGACTTTCCCTTTGACCCACGTTGCACACTTCACAGTTGCATTACAAATTGCTAGTATTATACCACAATACAATAAACACAAGAAATGGTAGAATTTCTCTCAGAGAAAAAAATGTGATAGTTGTATGACTGCTTTTAGCAACAACTTACAAATAAAGAAATGAATATTGCTCATTCAAGTTTGAACACGGACTAGATTTGTAAACCTCAGAAATGTGGGAATGTGAATATCTACTGCAAGTCAAATCAACAACTTGTGATATGACAAAAACTCCCTAACAACTGCTGAGTGTAAAATGTTTTTATCAAATGATGTTCACAAGGTCGAGACTGAACTGTTGCACTGTACAGTATAGCATGGGGGCAAAATAGCTACATTTTCTTAGCGAATGTGGCTATGCTTACCTATTGTGCAGTAAATGCTATCCAGTTTACATTTTTCAATATTTCAAAGCAACAGATTTAAGATGTATGACCTAAGAGACTAAAATTAGCTTAAGCTGTATACTTTCTGGAGGCAACAAAAGTTTCCTCTTCTACATAAATGGTGATAGTCTAATTGCCTAAATGAAAGCTGTGTGCCTTTGTGTCTGAGTGTTTGTCTTTTAAAAAAACAGATACACAGTTAAAAACTGACATTCAGACTGGATATCGACTTCAGAAATAGCTGTTGTATCTAATTCATAGGCTAAATGCTACAATTGATAGCTTACTGCTTAAGGAAAACACAATGGTTTAGGAAAACATAGGGGGAAAAATAGCCTTCAAAATATATGAATTGTTTGTAATATAAATGTACAATATTTTCAACAAAAAATAGAAGAATTCATCTTATTTTTGTGAAATGCCGCTTTCTTAAAGTACTTAAAGTATTTCAAATTATAAAATGTGTGTTCTATTTTAGCATCCGTACACTTCCTGTTACCTGGTGTTTTACTCTTTGTTTTATCTTTTCAGGAAGCACAAGTGTGTGTGTGTGTGTGTGTGTGTGTGTGTGTGTGTGTGTGTGTGTGTGTGTGTGTGTGTGTGTGTGTGTGTGTGTGTGTGTGTGTGTGTGTGTGTGTGTGTGTGTGTGTGTGTGTGTGTGTGTGTTTGTGCGTGTGTTTGAACAGTCATGAAAGCAAACTTTATGACCGATGGTTTGGTTTTTCTAACAGAGCTTTGCTAGCTAACGTTAGCTGACAGTAACAACAACAGTTAGAGTGATGGATGAGTATAGATCTCAGGTGAAAGGTGAGAGTGCTGAGGATGTGCTCTCTTCCTTTGTCTGTCTGGGTGTGTGTCTTGGTATTCTGTCTGGTGTTAGTGCACGTGTGTGTGTGTGTGTGTGTGTGTGTGTGTGTGTGTGTGTGTGTGTGTGTGTGTGTGTGTGTGTGTGTGTGTGTGTGTGTGTGTGTGTGTGTGTGTGTGTGTGTGTGTGTGTGTGTGTGTCTTTGTGTGTCTTTGTGTGTGTATCTAGTTGTTAAATACAGGGGCTGAATGCTCTATGTAGAGAGGTCTTTAATTAGAGCAGGAAGATGGGGCTCAGGAGACACTACACTAGACTTAAGTGTGTGCGCATGTGCACTTGTGCATATGTGTGTGTATGTGTGTGTCTGTGACTGGGCAACTTCCTGAATGTGTCGATAGTTTTATGGTCTACTTTTCTATTTCCAGAAGTGTCTGCTCAGTTTGTGTGTTTGAACATCTTAAATGAGGATGCATTAATCACAAAAAAGTACTGAAGCCATTCCTCCATCATCACAACTTTTTGAGTAGTTTAATTAACTAACACAATGCTGCTTACTGTTTATTACAACTGAGTTTAATGTGTAACGGCATCACTGTGCCAAGTTGCCAACAGTAAATTGGGTCCAATCCACCAAATCTGGTTGCTGGAAGAGGGCTTTGACGTTCAAACCTCCTTACCCACTTTGAATCTTCAAAACTAATGAAAGATAGCAAAAAACTATATTTTTAAACAATATTAACATGGTCATGTCAGACAGGTGTCTTCCATTTCGCCACATTTACAAAATACATTCAGCAAAGGTAATTCAAACCCAGCCTCCTCACCTTCACAGCTGGTTTGAGTGACCAGATCTTTCATTTATACCAGGATTTGAACTACTTATTATCTCTTTACTGTGGAAAAAGTGTACCCCTAGAATAGCTTTAGTGTTTAATTAAGGTTGTATGAATGAGTGTTTATTTTATATATTAAAACTATGAAATGGGTTGGGTGTATTGCCAGTTTTTTCCTAATAAAATAGAAAAGTACGTAAGTTTGACAATCTCTTATAATGAGGTAAAATCAAGGAATACACTTAATTGATTTCCTAAATGTGCATTTCAATGAAGTATTAATATATCACACAAAACCATCACACAGATCCTGTGAAGTAGAGGCCTGTTGGAACAGACAGGTGATTTTAGTAAAACACTTGACAGTAATTTCCCCTCTTTTCTTTTGCAGTTCCCATGTGTTCGTTCAGCCATGCTACCTGGGTATGGATTCTCACCTTTTCCTGACTTCCAACCTCACCTTCACGCTTTTCGCTGCCGAGGAGAGAGTTCCAGCATGTGGATCCCTGGCTCGGGGGAGTCCCAGGCACTGAGCGAGGCCCAGGAGGACAGGCCTCTCCTCCACCCGTGCCACCACAAGCATGTAGCAGTGTGTCAGCAGGAGACATTGGCCTTTATTGCGCTACAACCGCCAGTGACTCCTAAACTTAACTTTCTTGGCTCTCTGAGGCACACTGCTATTCCAGAGGCACAATGCACTACACACACCCTGCCCCTGAATGGTTTCAGACACACACTCAATGAACTGAATGACATGCAGAACGGCTGCCAAAGGACTGACAATGAGCAGGACACAATGTTGAATTTGAACTGTCACACATCTTCAGGTGACTGTGAGTTTGAATGTCTAAATGGCATCAGGACTTCTTTGCAGGAGCAGAAAGAAAAACCTCATTCAGTCACAACAGTATGTCGTCCTCTCCACGCAGCTCTTAGCCTCGATCTGCCGTTCCCTTTGTCCTCTCTTTACACAAACACAGACCCCTGGGAATCTCAGTTACCTTGCTCTTCATCCTTACCTGAAGGTCCGGAGTGTCGGAGCCCAGACTCTTGCCAGCCACAGAGGAGGACATCCCAGGGTTCACTGAAGGAGAAGTCTATACGTGAGTGGGCACATTTTTTTCACTTTGGAGATAGTTGAAAAGAAAAATCAGGCTAAAGAATACTCCATCCACAAAATCATAATTTCAATATATACCTTGGAAGTCTTTAAGAAAACCATGTTTTTATCATATGCCATCACGCTGAACGAAGAATCCAAAAACAGAAAAGTCTTGATGAATTCAAGTCAAAGTTGGATGCTTTTTACAGAAAAACTATATCAAATCATCCATTCAGCAATCAAGTCTTATTATGTTTAAATTAGTAATATTTCTGTGAAAATGCATATGTTTGGAAGTATTGTTCTTGTAAGTGTGCAATAATAACAGCACGGTATGAGTAATCGATACACAAACGGGCATTTTCAGAGACATTATAATAGCTCTTTACATGATTCCTCTTAATCTAATGGAGTTATTTTCCTGTTTCCAGGGAGAAAGATGCAGATTTATTCTCCAGACAGCCTGAGCGATGAATCTCTCAGCAGCCCGATCCTGGATGCAGACTACCTCTTCCCAGGAGCCTTTGCTTCTTTCCTGGAGGAGGACCTCAGCGGATTATCTTCCCTGGAGGCCATTTCCTGCCCTTCCTCCATAGACGGCCTCTCAGATCTCCCAAACCTCAGTGAGGAGGATATTTTCAATCTACCTGAGAACCGCTTCACATAATAGAGGACTCACTGCCGGGGCTGGGGGAAGACAGCGGGGATGTAGAGACGTCCAATGCCACAGGGGGGAGCTTTTTGTCCCGGAGCCGTCAGGGGGATCAGGAGCGAAGGCGTTTCTCTGCATCAGAGCTGATATCTAGACTGCAGCTTTCTCAGAGGAAGAGCTCCTTCACACTGAAACTGGGGAAGTCTCTGTCAGCTCGAGTCGCCTCTCGAGACAGACAGAGCACCATCAGCCTCGGCCCCAACGCTGACTGTGAGTACAGAGCAGCTCCAACACCAGGGTCCATTTCAATCAGAGGAGGTTCCATCAACACAGCCTTTAAGTAGTTGTTGTATGAAAACCTTTTTCAAATTAAAACTCTTGTGTGAAGAAAATAGCCATTAACTTGTTGTGCCCAGCTTTGAATAATGCTTAACTTTATATTTTGTCAATTAATGTATCATTCTTATGAGAGAAAATGCTATATATTTTGGTTTTTGGACTGTTTGTAGAAAGACAACAACAAGCAACTAGAAGCCATTACTTTAGGTTCTCGGAAATTGCGCTGGTAATTATTTGTCGTTATTATCTGACAATTAAAAAGGACTAACTGTATGCATTATGATTCAAGATTAGACACGTTGTGTTATTCTCAAATTGAGTTCACTTAAACAAAGACAAAGAAAAACATAACAGATTTCATATCCATGCAAATACAGTAAAATAAAATCTGGCAGAGAAGATGAACGTTTGAAAGAAAAATTGCATTATAAACACATTTCAAAAATCTAAAATAGCAGAAATATCAAATGACCAAGAAGATGTATATCTTATTTTCGTTTTAATGTAAATGAAAATACTCTTTCCCTCTCCCACCGTATTTTCTTTCTAGGATAAAATATTTGAAACATTATAGGGAAGATAATATAGTTATAAGATTGATGATTAACAGTAATCAAAACACTTGAAAAAGCTGATTTTGTCAAGAAGCTGTTCAGCTGTATTTGCACTTCTTAAGAATCTTAATGTCTCCTAACATCCATGAAAGTTCAAACTGAATTTATTGTTTTATCAACCTTAACAATATGAGGTTTATTACTCCCTCCCCAGACTTCACACCTGCACCTTGTGATTTTTCTCCTCTCTAGATAAGTCCCACTCAAGGCACCGCAGCTCCGGAGGCTCCAGTGACAGCGCCCCCCACAGTCCTGTAGGACCTCCACCCGCTCTGCCAGCCAGCGACAATGGCATGCCTTTGCATAGGTGGAGCACCAAACTCGGGTAAAAACAGATGCTGTATATTTTAGCACATAGACAGCAATAATTGATGGACATATCATAATGTCAGGTCACTCCTTTTCTCTGCCAGAATGCGAAAGAAATCCCTGGAGGAAGACTGCACACTTCCAACCGTCGCCAGTGTTAACCGCTTATCACGGTTTTTACCTAGCTGTAAGTTTCCCTGAACTATGTGTTTTTTCAGAACTGTTTTGCTATCGACTTTTTATATTATATTAAATTATTTTCTATATCTGCTTTCTCTTGATTTCAATTATATCCAATGAAATATTTCTTAATACATATTTTATTTTATAAAACAAACTTTGACTTATATCTCATATCCAAGACCATCTAAATGTATCATCTCATACTATTATGTTTATATATTCAGATTTCTAAATCTTGTTTTATATTCATATATATTGTTTACATATATTTGCTGAGTCTGCTGCTAGTAATGACATTTGAGTCATTCTGCTCTCACCTTCTGCTTTTTATGTTCTTTTAAAGATTTTTTTCAATTCTTTTGATTTACTTTCATATTTAATCTTATTTTAGTTTCAAATTTGTATTATTAAAACTTCTACATATATCTCTACTTTTGTTGTCTTTGTGTTGATGTAACAAACACATTTCCCCTCTAGGAATCTTTATTTAAATAGGAATTAATCTATCACATCCTTTTTTACTTTCCCACAGCGATCCTGTACCAAGAATACAGCGACGTGGCCATCAACAGAGAGATCCAGAGGCAGCAGGGGAAGGAGCCTGGCACGGAGGAGGAGGGTCTCAGGGACGAGGGGTCAGATGGGACCCCGTCTCCATCTAATCTGTCCCCGTCCAGCTCCTTCCGCTCTTCACGAGGCTCTGCTTTTGCTCTTTGGCAGGACATCCCCGATGTTCGCTCTAGTGGCCAGCTGGACAACTTCAGCAACGAGGAGCGAAAATTACAGGAAGTAAGTTTGACTCTGTGGACCTCCTGCTAGTTTATGTGCTTTAAACAACTGGCTAACCAACTATGTTCCCTCGACTCAGGCAAAGTTCGAGCTGGTGACATCAGAGGCGTCGTATATTCGCAGTTTGACGATTGCAGTGGATCACTTCATGTTGTCGCAGGAGCTCGCAGAGTGTCTCGGGGCTCAGAATAAGCAATGGCTCTTCTCAAAGCTGCCTGAAGTCAAAGGCGTCAGTGAGAGGTGAAGGAAAACGTCCCTTCAAATTCTACATTAAACATCTTAGTGCATGTCCCTTTCTTAAAGTGGTTTTCTGCTGACTTGCAGGTTTCTTCAGGACCTGGAGCACAGGCTGGAGGAAGATATTCTGCGTTTTGATGTGTGCGACATCGTCCTGGATCACTGCCCCGCCCTGCGAAGGGTTTATTTACCTTATGTGACAAACCAGGCGTACCAGGAACAGACGTACCAGCGTCTGCTGTGAGTTACCACTTTCATCATGTTTACCATATCAGCTGTTTGAGACCTAAACATATATGTAAATGTATCCAGGGCTCGGCATAAAATCCAATTGTCTCTACCTGGATGTCCGTAATTTCCTCTCAGGGTGTTATGGTATCAGTTTACACCTGCATGACTTAACTTGCAGATGTTTCTTCCAGAGGAGGCTGAACTTTTTTTCTCAGGGTGAAAAGCACGCTGGAATGTACCTTTCACCTCTCGAGAAAAATCATTAAAGTGTCTCGTCTTGTCCTCTCAGGCACGAGAACCCTCGTTTCCCCGGGATCCTGGCTCGTCTGGAGGAGGACCCCGTCTGTCAGAGACTTCCTCTCACCTCTTTTCTCATCCTCCCGTTTCAGAGGATCACACGGCTGAAAATGCTGGTGGAGGTACACGCTTAGACATTCATGCAGGATTCATGTCCGCACTTGAAACCCAATTACGTGGCAGTATGAATGGGATGATATTTAGAGCAGGTTTTATCCAACAACGGACTATTGTTTTTGTCTTTCGATTCAAAAACGTCTTTATTTTTCAGAACATCTTAAAGAGGACGACACCGGGCTCCCGAGATGAGGACACTGCCACGAAAGCTTTCAATGAGCTAAAAAAGGTGGTGATTATCATCTGTAATAGCCAGTTGGATGAGCACCAGTATTATCCACGGTGGTGAGGCATTACAGTAATAACCATGTTGGTGTGCGTCTTCTTAGATCATCAAAGAATGCAACTCCAGCGTGCAGTCCATGAAGAGGATGGAGGAACTTATTCATCTCAACAAGAAAATCAACTTCGAGGGAAAGGTGACTTTTATAAAAAAAATTGTATTTGCCTTTTTTTAATCTATGTTAACATATTTTATATTCAGGAACTATTTTCTTTCCTTGGTAGATTTTCCCTCTGATCTCTCAGTCCCGCTGGCTGGTGAAACACGGAGAGCTGCTGGAAGTGGACACGCAGATGATGAGTATTTCTGGATCAAAGCTCAAGTTGCCGACCAAGCCGGTGTACCTCCACCTGTTCAATGACTGTCTCCTGCTGTCCAGGAGGAAGGAGTGAGTGATTTGCAGTCGCTACAAGAGATCGTAAACCTTAATATTGCACTGTTGAATGAGTGATAAAGCAGCACTTTAGAATATGGGTTAAATGAAAGTTTAAGTCCATACTGTATATGCACGTTGAAAAGAAATGGTGGTCCCAATCATTGCTGCCCTCTATAGTCCCCACACTAAGACTGCAATAGTGTTCACCAAAGGAAATATACTTTACTGGATTCATCTAAAACTTCAGTAAATAGTTACTTTGGAAGCATTTACTTTGCATTCAAACATACAAATATTTTATAAAATATTGAAATAAACTACTCAACCAATTTTATTGATTCATTATCTAATTTAAAAAATACATCTTGGTGATATTTATGTATTAGATCTAGATTTTCTGATTTATTATTTATTATTATGCCTTTATTAACTTTATGTAAAATGTCCAAATTATACTTGCTAACTATACTTTCGTTACATTTTTTAATGTGGGACTTTTACATGTAAGACAATATTTTAGATGACTTCCATACACCATCACTATGACTTAAAACAATTCTACACATGGTTGCTTCAAAGATTCAGTTAGTGATATAAAACAACAAGGACAGGCTTTGTGATTTGATAATAAAACTGTGTTTTTTGTTGCAGCACGTGGAAGTTCATGGTGTTTGTCCACGCTAAGATAGGAGAGCTGAAGGTGAAGGATCTCAGTCAGAAGCTACAGGGCATCTCAGGCTTCATCTTCCACCTGCAGCTATGTGAAGGCCAGCAGCTCAAACACCAGATCCTGCTCAAGTCCAACACTGAGTGAGTCACAACAAAAACATTAAGCTTCAGTACAGGCAGCATGCTTCAGCACACACGGCTCTAAACATCCTTATTTGTGTCTGCCAAGGAGCGGGAAGCAGAGATGGATCACAGCCATGTTTCCATCTGATCCACTGGAAGACATCGGGCAGGCCACTGAGAATGACGGTCAGTAAAAGCTATATTGATCACCAAACTCTGTTTTAGTATATTGCCCAATAGGACATGTAACACATTTGTCTCAACGGGCTTTACAGTGTGTAAAGCAGACAACACACTCTTTAGAGCCTCACATCTTACAAGGAAAAACTCCCAAAGAAACCCCCGAAATAGGAAACAAATGGAATAACCCTCTGTGATCCTTCTGCTGTATAACACAAAGACTTTCTCTGGTATTATTTGGCTCATCGAGACTCAATGACAAGCCTGACTTGACCCATCTTGTGATGGTGACGGGCGCATATTACATTTACACACATCAACCACAAAATGGCAGCTCCAACGGAAATGCTACAGCTGAGCTAAATGGATTAGCTTCCTCAGGGGTGATATCAAAAATGGAAAAAACCTCTGGAAGGGCAACAGAGGAGGGATCCCTCTCCCAGGCAAACAGACATGCAAAATATGTTGTGCAGAGATAACAATTACAACCTGGCCCATGTAAAAAATTGTTAATTTTTATCCTGTTGTTCATGATGTTCTTGTGTTTCCCTCTCAGATATAGCCCAGGTTCAGTGCATCAAAAGCTATCAGGCCCAGGAGCACGACGAGTTAACTCTGGAGAAGGCGGACATTCTTCACGCTAAGACCATTACAAGTGATGGTAAGAATTTGTATGAACTCCTGTTTCTGTGTGTGTGTCAGGGTTCATCCAATGTCTTAAGTTATTGAATCTTTCGCCAGGCTGGGTGGAAGGCATCAGACTGTCTGACGGGGAGCGGGGCTGGTTCCCCAAGACTTACGTGGAGGAAATCACGAGTCGAAGTGCTCGCCTCCGCAACCTGCGGGAAAATATCCGCATCAAATGTGTCACACAGAAACTGAAGGGGGACGACTGACGCTTCTACTGCAGCTTGTCGTGTGTCAAAGGCGCTTGCTAAGTTGCACTTAAAGTTGCACAAACGTTTTCTCCTCAAGTATGACACTTTGGGCCTAATTTATCCTTATCTAAGGGACTTGCTTAAAAGTGGTGCACAGAATCTTAAAAGGTTTTCTTAAGTCATTTGTTGCATGCAAAGAGATTTTACCATAATAAAAGACGTATTATTGGTGATATCTGTATCTTCTCCCAAAATTGGCCTCTATATTATCACCAATAACTGGAAACAACAAATGTGGGAGGACGTTGTGGATGGATGTGGGTCTGAAAATATGTTTAGTACGCTTAAATATCCAACACTTTTTACCGTGTGAGAACGTTTTTGTTTAGCATGCTGGATGAAAGATGACATGAAAAAGCTTTTAATGCCCTTGTAATTTTTTATTTGAAAATGCTTTTATACAATGATTTTGGTGAAAAACTTTTCCACCAGGACATCTTTAACATTTTTGCCTCTCAATCACTTTTTGAATGTTTTCTATGAATGCACCCATCACCATTTTAAAAGCCTGAAAAACATATGCACACTCCCGCACAGGAAATACATGTTATCATTCCTTGGTTGATGTCAGAGTTAGTATTCTCCAAGGGCAGATTCCCTTTTAAGCAATCCACATATTCAACAAACATGTGCCCTAGTTACGGAAAGAAATGAAAGCCTGGTGCAACAGTTTATTAGTTTCACCTCTTAAATGTTGGACTGTTATAACATGTTTGCCACCCCATTAAGAGAGTGACTCCCTCCCCTTAGGCACTGTAAATGTCTGTAGCTGTTTTTTTAAGACTGTATGAACTCTGACGGTTGTCTAGATAAGGCAGCTGCAGAGTGATGGTTTATTTTATTCTTTTCAAATGATTTCACAATTCTTTGAAACACAAATGAAGGACAGACTTTCCTCCAACCAAGCCCACACCACACAACTTCTGTTGTTCCTAATCTAACTAAAGGATGTCTATATTCCGTGTTTTTATTATTGTCAACAAATCCCATGAACAGATTAAAAAAAAAAACAATGACAAGTGTCATCAGTGTGGCTATAAAGCTCTGTAGTTAAAAAAAAAAAATTGTCACACTAATACACTGGGTGACCAATGTCCAATCAATACCATGAACACACATTGGAATTTATCCCAAATTCACCACCGTACTGATTCTAGCTCACTGTATAAATTTACTGCTAAAAAAAGAGTCCCTAACTAATGCACTACTTACTTTAGTTTCAGTCAAATGTGCTAAAAACTACATTGACCAGCTGTTCAAGTTAATAATTAGGCTTTTTTAATATTGAAATGATATATATAGAGTGGTGCAAGAAAACGAGTTAGCATTTTAGCACTTGGGGGTTTCCTCAACTCTCTATTTTATTTTCAATAAAAGGTTAGCCTAAAGGAATTTCTCCTGTTGTCCTACGAAAAAAGTCTAAAAACCGGCCCCGGCCGTGGCACAACTGGCTGGGGCACCTGCACCGTACGCCGGCGACCCGGGTTCGATTCCCGACCCGTGGTCCTTTCCGGATCCCACCCCGACTCTCTCTCCCACTTTCCTGTCACTCTCCACTCTCCTATCCAATTAAAGGCAAAAAGCCCCCCCCAAAAAAAGTCTTAAAACCCAGCCTGTGAATGTTTGATGTCTTAAAAATGGCAGCTGCTAATTAAATGAGACAACTTAACGTCATTACGCGGAACATTAGCTGCCTTTAACTTATCCGTGTGGGCATGATGTGTCCGTGATTAAGCTTGTTTATATCATAAGCCATTTACTTCTGGAGATAGCATTTACAGATCACTAATTGTAAAAAAGTTGCAACCCCATTACTCTATGTTGAGGAATCCCTTGCGAAGCTAACTTGTAACACTCAGCGTCTCATTTTAAAGAATTGTAAAAAGTAGGAACAGGTTTGGCTCGGAGCTGAAGGCCACAGATAGTTAACAGAGGTTTGATGGGTTTTTTTTATTTCGTGGTATTTGTTGACAGTAAAAGTAAAAAAATGCAAATTGACACCTACTGATATATCAGGACGCATTAACATCAACGTCTTTGTGGTGAAAGTACAACACTGTGCTTCCTGTTTACTAATTTTAAGGATTTAGCCCCGGTTGAATAAAAGTTAGACAATGTTGTGTTTTGCTAACGATCCAGGGCCATGTAATGCTGTCAAACACTAAGCACTGAAATACATTTCGGTCTAAATCGTTCCCCTTGTAGTCTACATGTAAAAATGACCAGAAGCGCAGTGTAACTGAGCTGTTAATGAACCACTATAATCAACTCTTCCAGTGGCACATTAAATGTTTATAACCCCTTTTTTTCTATTTCTGCGTTGTTAGTTGTAATTTAAGTGGTTGCTGTTGCAGCATGTGTATTTATACTCCTATAGCTGGTTGTTCTCTAAGGAGATTCTGATGTAAATGTACTTTACTGTAGATGGCTTCATGTATAAAGAGTAGAAAATGTTCAGTTACTATTTTGACTGTAAATTATGAACAGACATTTGACAAATATTATTACAATCCACTACTATAAACGTTTTTTTTTGATTTTCATTTTTAATACCACATGAATATAAATACTGTAATACACTGGATGTTTACTGGATCTCTGCACACTACTGTAAATGTTTAACCATGGAAATAAATACAGATACTTTCCTTTGATGTTGTGTTGAGTAGATGACTCTGAAATCAAAGAATTTATTGTAAAAAATTCCAACCTTATGTATTAGATTTGGAATCTAAGCTTACAGTAATATGTACATTTTTAAAACTATTTTCTTCAGTAACTTTTAAAATCTCTACACTTAACATTTCTACCAATGTTGAACTGGCTCATGACATTCCTGTTTGTCCCACATCAAAGCGAACAGAGTAAAACGATTTCAGAGCCTCATTCTCTGCTGTCTTCATTTTGTATCAAAATTACTCATACAAGTGATATGTACACACTATCTACACATTATTTCAGATTATCCATCTTAAGATAAGTCAGCTGCGTCCGTTGATGTGACGTGGGTCCACTGTTGTCATCGGTTCCTGGGACTCCTTCCTGCTCCTCTGCAGCTTAGGCATGATGGGAGGCGGAGCGTGACTCACTGCAACGTGGCTGTTTCTGTCTGGCTGCAGGTCAAACAGAAAATCTTGTTGAGCTTTTTGGGGATTTAAGGTATTTAATATCCCTTCGGCACAAATAAATATTTCATGCAAACCCAACCTTTCTCAAGAAATCCATTACTGACTCATACAGAGTCAAATTGAGAAGAAATGCCTGACGTTGAAATGACCCTATTGACATGTTGAACTCTTTACACTCTATGGATTAAACCAGAACGTTTTTTATCCCAAACAAGTTCCTACAAGTTCAATTTCATACCAAACTAAACCAAACCAGTGGCTGCCCAACGTTAAGAATGAACTGTACAACCACAGGATGCAATAGAAATGTGTCAATACAGATGAAAAGATGCGTAGTACTGTAAATAGGTTAAAATAGGAGGTCTCAAATCTTCACTACAGAAGGCCAATTTGCACATACAGTTTAAACCATTGTACATTTATCCAGCTGTGTGTTTTTTGGTGCTTATGTGCACATTTTTCAGTGGGCATATGTGCATTTTCAAAGCATATACAGTATGTATGCGTGCACATTTTGATCGTAAATGTGTGTGGATGCACAGTGTGAAAGATTACACTATGTGGACATTCAAACTAATTGGCTTCCGAGACATAAACATACTGATTTTCTGGCCACTTGGGGGCAATAGGAACAAACGATACACACCATTTTATACTAAATTGTAAATGGACTGTATTTAGAACTGTCTTTTTTCCTTGACTGTGTGTCAATGGGTGAACTGGGAGGTAATTCAATGCAAACCAAGAAGCTTGAATCATTTATTAAAATTGGCACATCCTTCTGATACTTTTACTCTCTTTAAGCTTTGTTTTGTGCTATACCAACAACTGAGGAAATATATTTACCCTTAGTTGCGAAGTGTTCAACTAATAATTCAGTAAAAAGTTGGAACAAAGCCTTAAGTAATTCACCAGTTCTGAAGTTTCCCTCAGCTCTACTTAGCTTTTATGCCGATTATAGCTATTGTTTCACAGCCAATACATTATTCTAAAACATTTAGAAGATGGCGGTTCTAACCTGTTGTAATTGAAACATCCAGTTCCGATAATCCTCAAAAGAGGTACAAGAGACCTGCAGGGGCTCCACCAGCTCACCTAAAACACAACATTAATTATATGAAATGCCTGTATTACTCAACTGTTTTTTTTTGACAACTCATTCATAACAACAAAAAAGGATTAGATGTCACGTGTTTGCACTGTTTACCTATCAGCTCAAACTCCAGCCGCCCAGGCAGTGCTGACCTCTCCACCGCTCTGATGCTCTGTCGGGGCAATCTACCCTGTTGGAGATGACAGAAGAAAAAGAAATACTTGACATTTTGGACAAATATATCAAGCTTTTACTAGAAGAACCTCATTTTAGCTGCTGATGGCCAATGAAATGCAAGCTTAGTGTCATGTGTCTAAAGACCAAGCTAGTTAAAGATTACTGCGACAGGTAGTTATGCCACAGCGGTTAAAGACGTATTATTATGGATTTTTCCCATACAGTCATCTACACTACCTCATATCTTATATTCAGACGCTTGTTGTCGACTGACAGTAGCAGCACGTCTTGAGGGAAGAGAACCATCAGTCTTTCTTGGAGACCCTGAAAGAAAAGAAATCACGCCAATGTTAATGTCTAGGAGATACTGCGACACTTTAAATAATGTAATTTTTAATCTACAGTAGTATATACTTATGTTTCTTTAAAGTCAAAGAGGGTAAGAATAAGTGTAATATTTGGCCTAATTGGGCTTTGATATTCCAGTTTTAGCAAATGTAGCATTGCACTTTTACATTATTAATATAAAATAGGCCACAGAACTTGAATACAATCAAGTTTATTAAACCTGATTAATCATTTATCGTAAATAATTTCCATGTTGATTGAAGACACCATGATACCATCATTGAGAGCAGCCTCTACAGTACAGTATATGTCACATTTTGTGCCAGTCCAATTTACCATCAAGTCTCACTCACAATGGAGAAAAAGAGTGCAAACTGGTGCAAAAACTGACACCTTTTTAACCACATAGAAAAACATATTAAGATAAAATCTCTTTACAGCAGATGAAAACTAGGCTTGAAGGAAATGTGGTCCACTCCAGATACTAAGAAGTATTCTTTTAATATTACATTTTCAGACCTGGGCAAACTGCACCTTCCCCAACCTTGTGAAACAGTCGCAATCTTAGACACGTGGTTAATGCTGTAAATCAGACAAATACATGTTTAGTTTGGAAAAGTTGATGGTTTCAGGTTAAATAAGTGGACTTGTTAGGTAAATTAAGTGAGGTCATGTCAATTAAGTCTTTCACGTACGTTATCTGAGTAAAAATAAATCAATATTGGGTTTTTCAAATGGACACAAACAGCAATGTTCTGGGTAGAAAGTTCTGTGTTTGTTTATCTATCCAATTTCTTCCCTTTGCTGATATCTTTTGTCCAGTCACAATAACTACTGCCACTAGAGGCTGCTGGTAATGAATTTTGAACCTCTCTGCATGATCAAGCTTACCAATGGATAATAACAATCACCTGAACCAACTAAGAATTAAAACAAAGCAATACCAACTTAAATCTACACTCCAGATGACAACTGATAACGGCACTTTAATGGGCTAATAACACTTAAAGTGGATTGTCTTTCGTTCTGGCTCTCTCATTGTTGAATCTATGCTCATTTACAGATTCTACAGTTTTTATCACCTGTCTCTGTGAGTTGATGATGTGAACGATAGATATGTATCCTGGCTGACCCATGTGCTGAATGCATGAGCCCTCCCACTGCCATATGGGGGCTTGCAGTAAGTACTTTTTCAGTTCTTCTCTTTGCCAGGGCTCATCACACGGTAGCTGGAGAAGAATGAGACATGTGATCAGTGTATTGATTTCAAATTAGCAATACAGCTTATTCATGTAGAGTTGTAACCAGATGAACAGCATTCATCTTACCAGGTAAGAGAGAGCACAGTGCGAGGAACTCATGGGTTGGGCCATTGACTTGTACCTCGTGTCTTCTATGTGTTGCATCCACTTCTGTTGCTCTGCAGCACCGGCACATATGAAGACCTTGGAGTCCACCATTGGACCTGGATTAGAGAGGGAACCACAGACATCATGCTCAGTACTGTACAAAGTGTGGCTGTGTCTTGGGAGAAGTTGATCATTTTTCAGCTGACTCACCGCTGATCTCAAACATGTGAGGTGAATGAGACGCATCGGGGTCCAGAGAGACGGCCTCCAAGGACAGTCCAGAAAGGGGAAGGATGCCCTGCGAGATAAACAGATCATGTCTGTCATTGCGCTACAGCTTCCTCCGGAGAGATTACTATGCATTTTTATTATGAAGGAACGGAAGCCCTGAGACGTATAAGTGAAATCGTTTTTTACCCTCTGTTGACTATAAGTGAAAAAAAGTTTAGCCAGGATAATCTTTTTGAGTTACTTTTAACTACATCTGTGAAGAAAGGGGAAAAAAGCTGATTTTTTATTTATAGTGGTGCCTCTTGTGTTCGAAAGAGGTATTACTACAACAAACACTTTCCTAAAAAATATATGAATGTCCCTGACTAAAAGAAAACACATTTTTCACAGATTTAAAGTGAATGATCTTAAGTCATGATAACAGAAGAAAAAACTATTTGGATCAGATTTTGGAAATAGATAAATGTATAACCCCTCTTGCTTCTTCTGAGGATTTCTTTATCTGATTTCCTTTTCACAAGTCCAGCACACTCTGCCCTTTTTTCCTTACATTTTAGTTGTTGTTGTCTTTAATGTCCTCCGCAACTTCTGAGAACAATATTTAGCTCTTTATTTGTTAAATGCTTCTCTATGGTCATCAGCTTGTTGCTAGCATTTTTCTATTTGCCATTTGGTGCTTGGCAGGACACAGGGTTTATCAAAAATGTTTACTGTCGCTGATGATGATAGATTTGTAGATAAACATAAAATTAATGACAATATCTTACATTGCACAGATACATTTGATCAGTTGTTAATTAAAAATGTGTTGAGTTGGGCTTTAATTTCATTTTTAGTTTAATTTGAAAGGAAAATGCACAAAGAGTACGTTATAGATGAAGTCTTGTTGAGAGTGATCCAGGGAGAGGATTAGCAGGTGAAAAGAGAACAACACCAGGAAGTGTTCAGTTGTTTCCTGTGGAAGCAAAATGAAGACACATGACAAAAGATTTAAGGTCACTCCCTACAGACAAAACTATGTTTTGAGGGTTTTGCTTCCATAACATGTCTACTTTCTCACTAGTGGAACAAAAATATCCAAAATACACATTAAGGTGTTTACTTTGCAACATGTCTACTCGCATTTGTGTCCTGAATTTACCAAAAATTAGCAATAAAGAATGCCTTACTTTTATTAAGGGATGTTTCCTTTAGGGAAATGTATGCATAAGGCCACACCTCTCCCGTGTTACCTGAGTGTAGCTGTTGTAGAGAGACACCAGGGAGGAGTGGATGATCTCTCCATACATGTGTGCAGGTTGGCCTTCCCACTCCCTGATTGACTGGGAGGAGTGAATCCTGTGGTGCAGCTCCTCTCTGCTCCGGCCCCAGAGCACCACCTGTAGGCACACAACTCCATCAGCCCATATCACTCCTAATCATGTGTAGATTTTAATATTAAGTAGCTTTTCTTGTGGTTTCCTAATTTTGAATATCCTTGTGTTGTTTTCTGGTGGAATTGTAAGGATTCTGCATATTAAACATTACCTAATGTGTTTTTTTTATGTATTTATTGATATGACTATACATTTACTTAGTTTAAACAATTTGTTTGTTGTCATAAAAAAAGGAAAAGATAATAATAATAAACTTTAAAAATAAAAATCACTAATCAAAATAGATCGCATCTTCTCATATCTCTGCCTCCATCAGTGTTTTTGGTGCCACGTTTCACAGAGCAATGATTCAGCAAATTGGAGTTACTTAAACTTTTGCAAGTATGTAGTCATGTTGCCTGAACAAAATGTTGCACAATCCAGAAGGATTGTTATCTAAAGTTACATTTCTGTCAATGAGGACTGGTTTCTGGTTCTGGAGGGGTGTGAATGTTTCATAACTAAACAAATTCTTGTTGAAGTATGAAAAAAACCCAGTTTGTGTGGCATTGTTTCCCCTATCCTTTATTTCCTGAAAAGTTTGACTCACACCAGAGGGAGCACAGATTTCTCACCTTTGTCATGGAAATTCCTACAGTGTGTAAACAGTGTGCGTCTGGCCTCAACACAAATACCAGCAGTGAATGGAAACTGTTGATATACTACATGTGAGGCAGATCTCACCACATGGAGAAGTGTCACAGTGTTTAGCCCAGAAAGCAACACCCGGATCCGGTTTGGTGGAAAAGGGGCAAGGAGTACTTACTGTAAAGTACAACATTTTACACACACGCGTGCGCAAACACACAAACACACACACACACACACACACACACACACACACACACACACACACACACACACACACACACACACACACACACACACACACACACACACACAAACACACACACAAACACATAGTTGTTTAGCCTCTTTTTGTAGTTCTCTGTTCTCTGTCATCTTTTGACTCTTTGTGGTCATTTGTGTCCGTTTTTGCTCATTCTATATTGCTTTGTGCTCATTCGTTACTCTTTTTGGTAATTTTGGGTCCTTTTATGCTCAATTGTGTCGCTTTCCCCAGTAAGTGTTTGCCTCTTTCTATTCATTATGAATCACTTTGTAGTGTTTTTGTTCACATTTTTTGGGGTACTTTCAAGTTTCTGTTCGGTACATACGTATCTCCTTAAGTTACATTGTAGGTCAAAGCATTGCTTGACACTTTGTGCCCCTGATCCTTTGCCTGATTAGACTCATACAGTAATCCATCCATGCACACACACACTCATCACACAAGCAATAACCTCTTTCTCCAGGTGTCGTATTAATGGGTAACACGGTGGTGGCAGAGGTGGTGGTGGCAGCTTCAGCGGTGGCTGCTGCTCATCTCTGCTGTTCCTCACTGACAGCTGCAGCCTGGTCTCTCCCAGACTCCACACCCTGAAAACACTTTTCATCAAACATTCACGCCACCACGTTTGATCAGACGCAGAAGCATTCCGAGGTTAGCTTCGTGACTTCACTGCAGCACGGATGTGGGCTCAGTTTGTGGTGGTGGTGCAGTGTAACGCATGTCTGTCTGTGTGCATTTTCTGTTTTGTTCTGTCCTTCAGCGCAAAGACTAAGCATACTGGAGACTTGAAGCTATAATGACATTATGTTTGTAGGCCTCTGTTTGTGTTTTCTAATGGACTGGCTACACAATTACTTTTCCCCTTATGACATAGACATACTATAACTTTTCAATGATGTGACTTTTCAATGAAACACATACTATGACCTTTTAAAAGATAAAGCATTATAGTGACATTATTAACACTCTTCATAAAGAACAATTCTAATGATAAGCATTCATAGTGAATTAGTATGTATATATAGATGAATACACACTTATCAGTTATTACGTAGCATAAATTAATTAGACTGTGTGACCATGTGACTGCCTAACTTACCACCAAAATGTAACATGACTATGAAGAATGCATTATCACACTATAGATGGAACAATATGTATTCAATTTAACTCATACCACGATAACTTATGACACTTCATGGACTATATAGCACACTACATGTATGTCCTTAATACAGTTGATTGTTGAGGTGTGTATTGGCCAGTGCATGTAGTTATAATGTTTTAATAGTAAAATCTGGTTTATAATTAGCCACATATGTCACTTAATTTTTCATTACAATTCACATAAAATATGTCAATCATTTTTTGTATTTCATTTTTTGCCTTCATAATGCGCCATAGATCTTGTCCCCAATACGTTTTATGACATACTATACAGCCTACAGTGAGCTTTAAAGTAAATGTACAGAATTTGAAGAGCAGCATTTTAGAGTTGAAATGACTTGTATGGAACCCCCTGCAGCCCCCCAGCAGACAGACATAATCAGATTACAGAGACAGACACTCCTGCTGACCCTGCACTGCCACATTTTGCTGCCTATGTTGCACAAAATCATTCTCAGCAGGTTTATGTACGTACACAAAAAAAAATCAGTAAGCTTTAAAATCCATACTAAAATAGTTGATTTCTGAATACGATGATGAAGACTATTGTCCCACAATGCAATGCACAAAGGAGGCAGAGAATCTACACATAAGAGATGATATACCGAAGCTACAATCTGAAAAAAAATAAGCAGATAAGATGCTATATTCTTAAGAAACAAGGTTTTGTTTTTGTTTACATTTATATTACCAAACCTGTTCATAAAGGCTTAAATTCCCAGTGCATGATGGTTGATACTACATATCACAGGCAACATTTTTATTTGTATTTATTCGGTCCCAGTAAATACCATTTACTTTACAGAATCTATTTAATATAATATATTTGTATACAAAAATATTTGTAATATTAAGGGGTTAAGATACATGTTCAAAATTCAAATTCAAAGTGATGTGAATATGATATGTAAATAATTACAATTATTCATGTGGTATTAATTATTCTGCATAATGAGTAGTTTTACTTTGGTACTGTAAATATATTTTTGATGCTAGTGCTTTTGGCAGAAGCAGAAATACAGGACTTTTATTTGAATATTTATCAACTTTTATATTACTTGAATCACTTATCTTGGTACGTTCTGCCACCACTGTGTTTTTGTAACAAACACTATGTGTTGTGGGCTGTGACCATTAGTAGTAATAATTAAACAGCCACACATAAGGACTAGTAGCTACTGTTGTGATTACCCTCTGCTAATCCCCCCGCCTCAGAATGAGCGGGGAAGGTCCCGCCGAAGCTCTGCATTAAATAAACCCCTCAGTGCTCCAGCCATTGTCTTATAGTAATCTGTTAATCACATCAGTGCAGCATCACCGAGCTCCCGCTTCATGTTTAGTAAATAGGAGCCAATTAGTTCTCCTGCCTGCTTGTTTACAGGGTGCTGATAAGTGCAAATCATATGGATGTAACGTGTTGTACTGTACATGTCTTAACTGTAGTTAAAGCTTTATATAGGAGATTTTCTTCACTATATTATATATTACACATGTAGCCTGTAGTGTGTGCATCCTGTTTACACTACAGCTTTAAACAATGAGGTTATCTCTTCTTGTGTTCAGCTCCAAAATATGATTCATGGCATACCAAAGAAAACCACTGACACAGAAGCAGCTGAAGTGCTTTGCTGTTCACAGAATGACACCGCTTCCTCCTTTTAGATACACAAAACCACATTTAAACTAAGTCAAAAGGTACTTTCAATAAATCTGTAAACCATGCCTGCATTTTGTTCCAGGATCTAAGTTCTGTCATATGTGTAAATTCCCCACCTTTTCTATTTTAGCTTTACAATATAAACGTCTATTTGTGTCTTACCCTAGGTTGTCCCCAGAGAGTTCCAGGAGCTCGATCTCATCTGGGCCCACCTCGTCCACTCCAGTATGTCTCTGGGTCACACTGCAGCATCCCATGGCGGACTGTCCCCCTCCGCCTGTCTCAGCTTCTAGTCCAAACACTGAGTACCATCTGCCCAGGCGATCATCCCCACTGTGTGTGTGTGTGTGTGTGTGTGTGTGTGTGTGTGTGTGTGTGTGTGTGTGTGTGTGTGTGTGTGTGTGTGTGTGTGTGTGTGTGTGTGTGTGTGTGTGTGTGTGTGTGTGTGTGTGTGTGTGTGTGTGTGCCACGCTCAAACCAAAAGAGATAATAGCAAAACTCCAAAAGAGGATATTGAGTGCTGGTGATGAGGAGGGAGGGGGTTAGGGTGGTGCTGCTTAGCTGTAGTTCTCCCTTTTTGCCAGGATGTAGTTTATGTTTCCATTGACAACCAAAAGGTGTTGAAGCTTTTGAAGAGGAATTAAAGTTTTTGTTGTTGCGTTGCAGCGTAGTAGCTGTTTCTTCCTTCCTGTCTGTCTTAGGACTGAGCAGCTTCCTCCCTTTTTTGTAACAGTTTCAACCTGCTGACACTTCACCATTACAAACAGAAACTAGTTGTATAGTCATCTAAAGCTCCCAGCCTCAGCATGTGGTTGTAGCAAGCATCCTGTTGGGAAAGATGGGACCGGTCCTGCCTGTGTTTACATGCAGGGAGCCTGAATATGAATAGGATTGCTAAAGATAATGATCAGTTATGAAACAGAGAGGTGAAGCGCTGCAGTCAAAACAACAACTGTGGCGTGGAGCCCCATGTTGATCTCCCTGGTTAGAGTTACAGTAAGACAGTGAGAGGGTTTGTACACAATCGTGTCTGAATGTTTTCCACCGGGCAGGAGCTGCTTCTGTGAAGCAACGCAACCTGATGTCAGATGACTAATGGAATATGTTGTGCTTTGATTACCATAAACACATCAAGCTTAATTGGAAGAAAAAGTTGTTCTTGAATTGAAATTAAAGATCTTTATTATGAAATAATATACAAAGCAACAATTTTAGTTTGCTGACGACACGACCGTCATCGGCCTGATCACAGACGGCGATGAGACGGCGTACAGAGAGGAGGTCAGAGCCCTGACATCTTGGTGCCAGGACAACAACCTCCATCTCAACGTCAGCAAAACAAAGGAGCTGATTGTGGACTACAGGAAGAGGCAGAGAGAGGCACACACACCCATCACCATCGACGGGACTCCTGTGGAGAGAGTCAGCAGCTTCAGGTTTCTCGGGGTAAACATCAGTGAGGACCTGACATGGACACATCACACCAGGGTCATATCCAAGACGGCTCGACAGCGGCTCTTCTTCCTCCGCAGGCTGCGGAAGTTCAACATGGACTCCAGGATACTCTGCAACTTCTATAGGTGCACCATCGAGAGTATCCTGACTGGCTGCATCACCGCCTGGTATAGCAGTTGCACCGCCCTCAACCGTAAGACTCTACAGAGGGTGGTGAAAACTGCTCAGCACATCACCAGGACGGAGCTGCCATCCATGGAGGACCTCTACACCCAGCGGTGTAGGAAGAAGGCCAGTAGGATATTAAAGGACCCCCATCACCCCAGCAACAGTCTGTTCTGTCTGCTGCCGTCTGGCAGATGGTACCGCAGCATCCGGACCAAGACCACCAGACTCAGAGACAGTTTTATACCACAGGCTATAAGACTGCTGAACTCCTGAGCTCTGTGAATGTCTACTCACATCTGTTTATAGTACACATATATATTATACACATCTGCCATACATATCTGGTTATAGTACACATATCTATATATTATACATATCTGCCATATACATCTGTTATACATAATATATGCATCTGTCCATACCTCCTCATTCAACAGTGTAAAGTATTTAAATACTCTCAATGTATTCCACATATGTATATATTTCACATCCTCAAATCTTTATTGTTGTTATTGTAAATATTCTTCTCTCTTTTTGCACTATTTTATTTATCTTATTTGCACCATGTATGTTGAGTTGTTGGAGGAGCCTGGGACATAAGATTTTAATTGCCAACATATAAGTTGTATATGCTGTGCATATGACCAATAAAACCTTGAAACTTGAAAGCAACAATGAAATGAACCTACTTAGCATTAATTTATTCTTCGTTGTCACATTTCAAAATGTATTTATCACAGTCAAACAGCAACAGAAGCGTGGATCCTTTTTTTTAAACTCTTTTTCAGAAGTGGCTTTTAGATCCCAGCTGTTTGCATATGATGCATCACAGTTCCAATTTCCTGTCATAAACTTTGTTGTCCTCTCTGAGCCTTTCTTCCTGTTTGTTCCCACTCACAGGAGATCCAGCACCAGGTGGGAATGGTGATCCACGGACGAGGATGCCTGGTGACAACAGCGACATGATGATCTTTCTCTTCCGCTGCTGCTTCCCGTCATCCAAAGCTTTTGAATGATGTTGCAAAGTACATTTGCTCGGCTTTAATTTGACCCGAGGGCTGGGGTTCTTAATTTTAACAGTCTGCATGCTGCTGCTGTGTAAATGTGGAGGCCCCTGAACCAAGATGGAGGAGCGCTGGCCAGACTTTGATCTCCCCCGTCCTTGACCAGTCCCAGAGACTTCATCAGGGGATGGTGAGGGGACCGTTTTGTCCTCAGTCTTTGATTTACATATTCTGTGTTCAATCTTTTTGGAGCTTTTCTGATGGAGTTCAACATGTTTGTTGCTCTTGCTGCAGCCCAGCAGTGAATCAGTAGGAGCCACTTTGTTGTAAAGCAGCACAAAGTCCCTCTGACTGGCCAAAGGAAGAATCCTCTGCTTGAGGCGACACTTGTTGAAGATCTCCAGAGTTAAATCTAGAGCGTAAAGAAGTGACAGCAGGTCAAAATAAATGCTGGGTGGTTTCACACATGAGTAGAGTTACATATGAGATAAAGGGAACTAAGACTTTACCATACATGCAGTGAAATGATGTGAGGTTTTTGACATTTAGGTGTGGTGTTAAATTTAGTTTTATTGTAATCACGAGCGCTTACCAAGTGTCTCCTGAACGGTGCTCGGTATCACCTCCTTCAGCACTTCACAGTTGGTGTGGAGAGCTGGATTACAGTTCATCTCCAACAGCCACACCTGTCATAAGCATGCAGAGACCCAATATGTCCAAAAACATGCAGATTAAAACTTTTCAGATATTCAGCAAAGTCTCACCCACCTTGAAGTCTTCATCAACCATAAAGTCGCATCCAATCAAGTCAAAGAAGCCCAGTCTGCAGTTTAGTTTGGATTTTACTGCTAGGAAACACTGCATCATGATCTGCTGCATGCGTTCCTGATGCATTGAAAGGGGAAAAAAAGTTGGTGATATTACACTTCAAAGTGACATACCTGTAGCACTTCTTCCAGCACTTGTGATTGCATATAATAGGACAAAAAACAACATAATGTCAACATTTTCCCCAAAAATGACATAGTACATCATGTCGAAAATAAACAATACAAAGGGTTTTAGTATGGTATGTGGAAAATAGGCAAAAAGACAACGTAGTATGTCGAAAATGTGCAAAAAAATAAATAGCATAGAATGTCGACATTTTCAAAAAAAATGACATAGTATAGAATATAGAAATGTTTGTTTTTATAAAGAAAGTATAGTATGTCTAAAATATGAAAAAAGGGTCTTAGTGTAGTCATTTTGAAAATATGTAAAAGAAAAAAACATGAAATACAGGACCTAGAAGAAACACCATCGCTTACTAGGTCCAAAACACGTCCCAGTATAATATTGTTAAATATCAGAAAAAAATATGCCAAAAAAAGTCAGAGTATATACAGAATAGATTATAAACTGGTACAGTTTGTGGATACATATTGTAGTAATCGTTGTACTGTGGACAAAAACGGAGTTACGTATAATAAATTAATATGATTTATCCTTGGACAAGAATGACATCATACAAACTCAACTGCAATCTCAATTAGTTGCAAGCACCAACAACCAGCATTAAAACAGTAATTGGTCCCTAAGAGCTACAACAAAGACACACACACACACACACACACACACACACACACACACACACACACACACACACACACACACACACACACACACACACACACACACACACACACACACACACACACTCACACACACACACACACACACACACACACACACACACACACACACACACACACACACACACACACACACACACACACACACACACACACAAACAAGCACTCACTGCAAAGGCGCCCATCACCCAGTCCCTGGGCAGACCCTTGGCAACCCGAAACCTGTTGTTGACGTAGGTGTTGAAACTCTCCATGGTCCAAACAGTGTCCTCCTTCAGCTGGCTGTACAGAGGGTTCTTCTTCTGCATGTACTGGACACAGACAGCAGGGGGACCAGAGACACATGAAGCAGCAGCTAGTTCCACAGCTAATGCTATAGCTATCCAACCTCTCTGGAAATGAGTGGGGCATGTATAGCAAATCTCTCTCAAGTATTCTCTTAAACGGTTATGTTTGTGTTAAATCAGAGTTTTCAAGGTAAACATTAGTCCTTAAATAGTGGGTTTAAAAATACAACAACATTATTTTAGCCCAGTTCTTGTTTTTAATCCAAACTAGGTTAACTGGTAAGTTAATCACCACAACACGAGGCAACTCTATGTTAGCAGTTCTATCTGTGTCAAATTAAAATAATGAGATTGGACCCTCAGTGTGTGAGGAGAGATAAGATATACAATGTTCTGAAGAGCAGGGAGTATTTAAAGTTTGAAAGACTTGATTTGCGTAATTCTTAATCATTATATTACCAGCAGATACATTTGGAAGTCTATAAGGAAGAAAGTAGTAAAAAGTGACCTTTTCAAATCAAGTATAAACAGATGATGTGATTACAGCAAGCAAAACCCATATGAGTGATCCAATGTGCACACAACTGTCTGAAAGCACACTTTAATCTTGGCCTGCCAGTTAACCCTGGATATTTTGGCAGTTTGTTCAGTATTGAGGTGTACCTGATTGGTCAGGTGGGCAGACAGGTTGTCAGAACTTGGGTCGTACGGGTCGCAGGTCAGTCGCAAATATCCATGGCGAAAGAAAACCATGTAAGGTGCGGTGCAGGCGATCAGAAGGTAAGAGCGCACATCAAACTTCTTCCCTTTCAGGAGCAGCGGCCTCTGGATGTAACTGAGAGCAAAATATAGCTGACCTTAGGGAATTTAACAGCACCATCAGCGATTCTATTTGAAAGTGAAATGTTTGTTTTGTCAATTAGAAGAGAATTCCTTATTGGAGACATAAAATGTGTAAGGATGTTTATTTTAACGACAGTATGTTCACCCACTGTTGGACAATGCGAGCCTGAGGCGGGCGCTGGAGCATCTTCCTGTTGGCCTGGCTGTCCTCCGTGTGCTGCAGCTTCAATCTGAAGGACACCACGTCCTCCTGGCTCTTCAGCAGGAAGATCCCTTTCCCCTGGTTCAGACCCGTGGGCTTACAGATCCACATGTGACCCTCATTGTTGCTCACCCCTGGTAACAGTCAGAAAATTACATCATGTAGATCGGAAAAAGTATGACATAAACAGTATGAAAAACTGAACTCTTTATGAACTATTTTATAACATATTATGAGACTGTATTTTGTAATCATCTGCTGCATTATATTATAAACAGCCTGAACACAATCGTAATACATTTCCCTACATTTTATAATAAATGATAATATACTGCAGTTGTTTTTTTCTCTTTCTTTCATTAAATATAATATCCATGAAAAAGCCAATCAAACTGGGTGTCTTTAAATGATAAGAAATACCTATAACACATTTCTTGCCTTCAATCACATTGACCCAAAATAATTTTAAAAAATACAATTATTTCGGTAGATGAGTATATTATGTTTTATTAGCACAAACTCACTGTATTCTTTAGCCTTCAACAAAAAATAAATAAAGTGCAGATGAAGACAACACATGTTGGCTGTAATTACATACTGCATTTATTATTATATATATTTTTGAGTTTGACTATGGACATTCAAATCATGTGATCAGCCTATGAAATACGCTGTATAGTTATCAATCAAACTATTCAACAGGATATAAATAAGTTAAATGAAATGAGTGAAACCTCACCATGTTGCTGCATCAATGATGATGGTAATGTGGCACTATCAGGGGCTATTCTACTGTATAATGAGTACTTACACTTTTAAATACACTATTTTGTGCAGGACTTTTTAGTAATGGAGTTTTCTTTCATATCTTTTTAATTAAATTATAATTTAACTGTATTCTGATCTGTTCTTTTTTCTTGACTTCTTTTCTACAGATTCATCCGTCACCCAGAGATTTAAACCAGCTGTCTGTGTCTTTCTGCTGTTTACTTAGTGATAACCATGTTTGTCATAACCTGCACAGCTCTTATCATAACGCTGTGTGTCTGTTACGAACAATAGAGACACCTTAAGATCGTTTCATATCCAGCACTAGAAATTAAGGGAAAATGTATTTCAGTCGTGACATTAAATGCACCTTATTAATCTCGGCAGCTTTACATCGTCATTCTACCGAGTGTGTGTTCCTTTTTGTGTCTCAGCCCTGCCCTCTGCTGACTCATCTCTATGGCAACAGCATGTTCCCCTGGTGATTTAATCAGGGCCTTATGGGAGCCGAAGAGCATTATTTTCCGACATCCCCATCCTCTTGATTAAACAATCACCAAGGCAACTGTTGTCTTAACAATGCCAAGCACAAATTATTCGCTTTCTTTTTGTTATGGGATGCATGACAGGCGCAGTTTGGTTAATCATATTTGTAAGCTGAATAAACACAAATCCAGTTGGACCGGTGTTGTGTTGTTGCTGCATACGGATGTATAACAGTACTAGATGTCAGTGTAAATTTGCGGGCCATTTACCCTCCTGCTGGGAGAAGAAAGCCTCCCTCTCTTCCCTCACATCCATGCGGAAGGTAGTGGGAATAAACTCTTCCATTTTTAGCCTCCTGTGAAGTACGACGCAAGAAAAAGAAGATCAAATGAACGGATGATGAATGAGAAACTTACTTTAGATGAGCACACATTTTACTCCTTGGTCAGTAAAAATACATTTGTGCATGTGACATCTGTACTGTTGATGCAGATTGACTTAATGTTTGGAAGTTTTACATCGGTCCTCAATAGTTTTTTCCACAAAAATGGAAGCTGCCTGAGATGTATGAAGAAATTGAAAACACTATTTCTTGAAGTAATGCAAAGTTTGGCATATTTCTTGCGAATTGGCTAAAAAACCATTATTACCAGTATCACCGTTTATATGCGTCGCATATGCTCTATGCTCAATATCAAGTGTGGATCAGAGGTCTGATTTCTGGTGTTTATTTAATAGTGTCAGAGGCTGATATGTCTTTCAATCCATATTTGCCGAGCCGGGCGTCTATTGAACTTCTATGATGGCACCAGATTGTTGCTAGGAGATTTGTGACAACCATAAATTGTGTTATATATGTCTGCTTTTATAAACACACAACCTCAGTCCTGCTCCGTGTTTGACTTTGCTGCTGACTCGCTCGTACTCCCGCAGGCTGCAGAGGAGGCCGATCTTAGTGGTGAGCAACTTGTTGTTGGGGATCTGGTACACCAACTGTTCACCTGGGAACAGCACATGAGGATTTAATGTTCGTATTTCTGTGAATGGAAAACAATGCATGTATGTTGTACTTTCAAGCAAATGTACGGAAGGCCTGACCTGAAAAAAAGGCCAAAATCTGGTGAATCATTTAATTTAAATTCAAATCCGAACTAAAGTGTTTTCTAAGCTGTTTTTATGATTTAGGTATAATGGAGCAGATTTGAAGAAACATTATTTCAGTATAATTGTGTGTGCTGTTGTAATACTAATGTTAGCCGTAAGAGCACCACTACCCTGTGTTCTTAACAGGACTAAAAACATTAAGAATTTAAGGAGCCAAACAATAACAATAATTTATTTTCTATTATAATATCTATTATGTTTCAATGTAAAACATGGGGTAGTGGTGTACTGCAGACTTGAGTTTACAACAACACACTCAAATTTAATTAAATTGGATTATACATTTTTTAAAATCCTTGCAAAATATGTTTTTTCTTACTTAGCTTAGCTTACTTCTAAAATTTTGTTTCACAGATAAAACATAAAAAACATTGTCGTGAACACAGGGGAGAAAAAAATCTAACCTAAACAACATGATAAAACTTTTTTGTTCATTTGCTTCTAGGGGCTTCATAGAATTGAAAACGATGAATCAACAAAAAGACAGATTTGGTATTTTTCCTTACATTTTTTGTGAAATTTTCTTTGCAGTTTATAGTAAAATACAGCATTCAGAATTTGTATCTGAGATAACTATATTAGGGCACCTTCTCTGAAGTTAATGTAGTTGGCTGGTGACTTGGTCTCACACCACTTGAGTTTGAAATCCTCCCTGTTCTTGTTGTAAATCCTCTTCCATCCTCTGCTCTCACAGTAACGGCTCACTCTAAAAAAAAACAAGTCCCAAAGCACATAAATCACACAACAATCCAGAGATTAGGGGTCCCATGTAAATCTAGGATTAGACGTATTTGGTGCCCAAACTAAATAAATAACAAGTTAAATATGTTTAACGCAAATCCATCCATAGAATTCTTCATGGATGCCCCTTTATTTCATCTTCCTCTACTTACATTTCAGCCCCATTGGCTCCTCCGACGAAGTAGAAAGGCCCAGGCCCCCGGGGCTCCTTTACCTGCCGCTGCCTGTCCCTGTCTGGGTAGGAGCAGGTCAACAACTCCCTGGGGAAAGATCTACGGCGGCGCTCCACAAGGCCCACACCTGATGCTTTTGCACAAACAAACACAAAGAAATCAGGCATGCACACAGTCTAACACCAACACACAGGCTTTTTAACTACTGGTAAATGTGTTGATTAACTATATTCTTCATTTTGAAATAAACTATCAACATATGAAAAGAATAACAAGTGAAATCCCTCAGTGCAACTCCACTTTCCCACCACACACCTGAACCTCTATATGGATGTTCCTGGTTGAAAGTCAAATGAGAAAATGTCTTCCTCTTTTCCTTTGTCTGCGTCTCCTCCTTTTGAACATGCTCGTGTCCGCCTTCTGATGCTACTTCCTTCCTTCCGACCCCTAGGCTTCCTGCAGGTGCATTGTCCCCGCAGGGAGCCTTCACTTCCTCCTTCTCTACATTTTCCCCTTGTAGCTTCTGAAGTTTGCTCCCCTCTGCCGGGCCTTCATTGCAGGGCTTCACCCAGCACTCAGAAGGCATGAAATCTGCTCGTGCAGATAGCTGAAAATGTTTCAACATTGGAGAGCCTTTCTTTGATGTGAAGTGACACTGTATGGAAACCACAAGTTAGATGTTTGTTATTATAGTTTTGACCATTACACTAACAATTTAGTGTAGGGGACAAGAGGAATAGAACAAGTTTACTATTCATCAACAGCAGATCTACAGTAAATGTCTGGTACAGTCACATGATATTACATTGTATACCTTGGGATGGTGATTTTTCTGTTGGTTGGTCGGTCTTTTTCTATAGACACTAAAATGAACTGAATTGTAAGCAGCTTTTATTTATTACCTATATTAACAAGTATAGCATAGCATAGCATAGCATAGCAGTAAAGCTGTCAGCCGGTACGAATGTTTGGCTTATAAGAATATATTTTGGCTACTGGCCAGACTGCCATATGAGGCAGATATGATGATATGATGCGTGTGGTATTTATGGTATTCAGAGGATTATTCATAACGATTTTGATGACCCATTGACTTCATGTCTTGGACTGCGAGTTCAAACGTTACGTTGGCCCTTGGATATTTGAATATCCCAGAGTCTAGCAACCCCATCAGACAAAAATGTAAAAACCTCACAATCTAAGAAGCACATCGCTAAGAAATTTGCATCGTCATGTTGTACCTTTCCATCATAACAAATCGTACATTTTAGGGCTCACCACAAAGATAAATCATTTTTCTTTGGTTTGATGAACATACGTAATTAATACATAAAAAGGAATGTGAAATATATAATAAGTATTGAAATAAATGTGGTGTTTTGTGTTAGAGAGGAGCTGAACTATGACATGGTAACATTTAGAATAAGAGGGGGTTTTACCTGTAGCTCCAGTGTCACACACAGGGACAGCCAGACTCCATGAAAACCCACTCAGCCTGTTCCTCTCCTGTCATGTGCGCTCAAGCTTGTACTCCAAAGGCAAGGCCGAGACAAACAGCAACCCACAGACTGAAGCAGAGACACGACACAGGTGAAATCACATGGTCTGTCAGCAGTTTAGCCCACAGAAAGTCTGCCACATTGCAAGTAAACAATCACCGGTTACTCTGGTAATGTGACCCTTAGCAACAGTTGCCACTTGTAGATCTTACAACAACAGCAGCTCAAGACAAACTTCTCAAGATTATGTATCCTACACCTACCCCACCTCTCAGTTAAGCTTCATTCAATATTAACTGCCTGTTAGCATTTGTTTTTTTAATCCTAACGTAACATGAGAACAGACTGTCAATCAAAATGGATTTGCCAGTTTTCAGGGCATTATACCCTGACACCAAAGCTAAAATAATATTTTTACAGGCTCAAGGACATGTGTTTTGCATTTTTCTCTAGGGCAGAAAAATGTCCCTTTTAATTTAGATAGTTGATTTCCCTTTTTATACCAAAGGTCTGAACTGTTATTTTTCTCATAGAAACAAGCATTATTCTGTTCTATTACGGATTTACTTATGTAGTAAGGGAACACTCATTTAATAAAAGTGCAAAATATCAAGATCAAGAGTTGAAGATCGGGCGAATACTGTGTATTACTTTCAACATGGAACGTTTTACAAGCCCAAATGCCATAACTTCATTCGATTCAAACACAATTTAGTATCATAAACATGACGCCAGCCAGACAAGGCTTTGACTCACCGAGGTAAACATTAATTTCCTAAGAATGCACAGTAGTATATAGAGCGCAACAATATGGGATTCTTTACCATTGTTTTTACTATATTCACATAGAATAATGTCTTTAAATGAAATGACAAAACATATTTGTATGATGCTATGCAAATGGCCAGCTTAATATTTTTTTAATCATTATTTTTATATGGCAGACATTATCATGAATCATATTGTTTAGAGCCAAATCCAGTGACAGGTATGCAGTTGAGCAACATAGCACTGGCAAATCCAGTATCTGTCTCAGTGATTCAAGAGGGAACACCCAGACCAAACCACGTTTGGGAATTATGCATAATCTCCTCTCTTCCTCTCAACAGTCTGATAATTGACAGGGGCGGGTGCTTCTTAGACCCAGCATCCATGCAACCATATAATTACACATACAGCAAGGGAAACCAAGAGTGGCACATACACATAACACCTGTAGTTTAAGTAGCAATTCATGCCTAGAAGTTATTTAGAGCAGGTTAGGCAAACTTGCAGAGTTAAAACAGTCGAGAACTGAACGGAATCAGGCTTTATGTGACTAGATGAAAGGGTTCATGGATACAACTTTTGTTGGCAACTGAACAAGTGGATAAAAGACACATTTGAACTTTAACACTCTAAAATCATACACACCAGATCCATGTGTTGAAACACATTTCACGCATGACTACATTTACAAGAAATTACAGAAAGTCATGTCAGTTAAGTTTTTCAAAATGGCAGCCATTACAGAGAGCTGCTTGGCAGTGATGCGAGCCCAGCCGCATCGACCCGGTTATTAGAAGGGCCTCCAATGTTCCTGTTTAACAGAGCTTTGTGTGGAGCCAGTGTCAGCCACACCTTGATAAAGAGCCGCCATCTGATAGACACACTGCGCATAGTGCTGCGTAGGTGGACAAAGAAAACAGGCTTGTTTTACAGCCCTGGCGACCTCATGGTTCCCCATCTGCCAAGAGGCCGCATGCATGTGTGTGTAGTATGTCAAAAACATTTTCAAGCTCTAAAGTTAACTAATAACTATTTCCATTTAATCTTGGATTGTCATTTTGACCGTGTTGGCTAAATTGGGAAGGTTAACTTTACTTTTGTTTTCTTTGAAATTCTGCTGTTGGTGTTCTTCCTAATATCTATTCATCCAGGGCATCTACCACTGCTCATGCTGACAGGCCAGGTCAAACAAACTACAGTCATAAACTACGCCACATCATTCCTCTAAATCCCGATTTACCAGAGACAATAACAAGACAGTTTTTGAGCATTTCCACAAACTGCAATGTGTTCTATCAGAGAAACAATAATATGTACTGATTTATATTAAATTAAACTAATTTAATGAATACAAATCATTAGACCAGAAGTAAGTGTGCTTTGTCTCAGGGCGGTTACACCATAAAGCGTTTGTCTTTGGAGACTCGCCCATTCCCATGTAATCTCAACTGACTCCTACACCAGGAAGTGCTCAGCAATTACAGAGATGCAGCCTGCAGCAATGGTGTCCCTACACAACCTATTATTTGGGGGGAATATCCTTGTCAAGGTGTTATAGTGCAGGGAATGGAGTTAAGTTTCGATGTAAAGAAAGGCGCGTCTCAATAGGATCTCGCTTTTCATCATTTCTTTACAGAATTACACCGGCAAAGCAGAGGGGGTGGTGGAGGATGGGGGAGGAGACATTTTGTTCCCAGGGTATGTCTTCATTTGTTACCACTAGTGACACCTGCAAGATGGAGACACAAAGACATCACATTTCACATGGAAAAATATTTTGCAGATTATCCTAAAATACAGGTTTTGAGGGAGATTTGTGAAAAAGAACCCTGTTTCACATTTCATACTGTAGTACGGACATCGAACGGCAATTAAAATAATGAATTACCTGAGGTTGTACTCATATAGTTACTTATGGAATTGACTAACAGCTACAAAGAAATGGCAGCACACTCACTCACAATTTGTGCTATCCTCCTCATTTGGTTGCCGGTTCGTTTGTGCAAATTAGCCAAGCTGCAGTGTATATACACTGTCTATGAGTTGTTCTATGTT